>NC_135773.1:11274240-11387588 GCF_028453695.1 Augochlora pura | reverse complement strand
TCATCGATGGATGCGTAATTTTAATACCTGAAATCAGTATTGCGGATAATTTTTCCTTCCAAGATTATCGTACTGGGTATTCCTCCGATCGGATTTCCTTCAGGGGCTCGCTCATGGGAGGGGCCCGTGAGCGAGTACGGGGGGTAGCGTCCCCGAAGTACCCGAGGCGCCTATAGGTCGTTAGGGTTCTTAATTTAAGTTTGTTAGACTGCTTTTGGTTTCTGAATGTTGGTTCGGTTTTCGATGTGATTCGGTTGTTCAACGTTGGATTTCCTCTTCAAACTGCACTCGTGTGCGAGTTAGTTTGGCACTCGTGTGCGGGTTAGTTTGGCACTCGTGTGCGGGTTAGTTTGGCACTCGTGTGCGGGTTAGTTTGGCACTCGTGTGCTGGTGTTGGATTCTTTGTTTCGCTTCGTCCCCATTTATATGTTCTAATTAACTAATATTTTATTTCAGATTATTATAGGTCATCTGCCATAGGATAATCCACCGCCGTGGGATCATCGTTCATCAAGGGATGCATTCAACTTATTAACTCCTTGCACTATAGCTCAATTTTTGTTTCCTGAATTGTCTCTATTTGCCTTCGTTTCTATACTTTGATGATAGAATTATTTATTTTCACTTCCATGTAGAAGGAAGTAGTAATAGTCCTAATCAGTATAGCTTGGTTAAAGTCTTCACCACGAGTCTGACTGGTTATTATAGTGCAAGGAGTTAATAATTACGTTATATTTAAGTAGTATTAAGATCGCTCAGGGGCCTCCGACCCACGGGGCATGTCCCGTGGGGGGCACGGGGTGTAGCGTCCCCGAGTTTCCCGAATCGCAAAAAGTACGTCGAGTATTATTGACTGAGCTTCGCTTGTTCGCAACTCGTTGTTCACTTTCCTACCATTTATTATGGTAGTCCTGCTTGCGCAATCTCTCGGAGTCTCGTATATCTCTTGTTCGGCGGGTTATCATGCGGCGTGGGTATCCAAAGGTAGCATCCTCCTGCAACGGGGTTCACTTCCCCTTCGTCTTTTGACATGTAAGTCGTCCATAAACCCCGTACTTAGTGCGGGGGGCGGGCGCAGGGGGGTGGTGTTCAACGGGGCGTAAGTGTGGGTGTTATCTTTCGATCCTCATTTCAATTGATAAAACGTCGAATATCGAGGTCTGCGAGGCTCCGAGACTTGCGCAAGCATTGCTCGCGTCGCGTCACCCTCGAGTCGGGGCCTTTTGCTCCCGCTCGTTTTTGAGTATCGCTTTGAAAGAATCAGAACCTTCTGCTCTGATTCACTTTGGTCCCCGTGGATAAGTGGCTTCTCCATTCATCCACTTTTGCTCCGCAATAATACTCGACATATTGTTTCACCGGTGAAAGGAAGGGAGCCATAACGAATCCCGTCTTCGTTCTGACTCCCTTTCGAGTCTCCAATCACAGCAACCTCCACGTGGTGAGACTCGGGCAATCCATGTAATTGTCGATTACCAATCAGTTGTAAATTCGTTTGCAACTAATTGGAAATCGACAATTACATGGAGCTAATGGCTGTGAAATGGTGATGGGTTAGTTATTAAGACATTGCGTTATTTAATAAGGCGTGCGTTAGTGATTATGCAAGGGGAAAAGCGGGGAGGGGGTTTTTATCGTAGCACTAGAAAAATATTTTGTTTACTATCCAATTGGCTAAATCTCTTTCTATATTAAGGTACATATGTTTTTTTATGAAGCAGTCATTTGACCGCTTATGGTAGGTGTAGTTATACATGAAATGTCGGTATGTTTAGTGTTAAAACATAATTGCACATAGGAAAAGTCATCTTTTTATCATAACTTTATATAGACCGTTTATTACAAAGTAGATACTTTAAATTTGTTTATAAATTGTATATATGTAAGAATTCAATGAGCTGTCGACATGTTCCGATAAGGAACAAAATCATTAAAATCAACTGGCATTAAGGGAAAGTTAAATCGAAAAATTATTTATTTTAATTCCCTCGTAATGAAATTCGACTATTTATAACGTATTATAAATTTATTTTGCGATAGAGTTCTCTCGCAATGCGAATAGTAAAGCGCTACAAGGTGCGGCTTAATATATCGGCTCTGACACTTTTCGCCAGGGCAGCGAGGGCCCATATATCGGTCTCCGGCACTAAAAGGGTTAAATTTTAATTTAAAAAGAACTTACTTGGTGCTGGATAGTCGAACACAGGATACTTGGGTCTAAAAGGAGCATTTGTTCCTTGAAAGTGCACGGACTCGTCGTCATCTCGAATTCTCTGAGCTCCAAGCGTGCATTCTTCATAAGATGGAGATGCTAAACCGAATCCACAACGATAGTATTACGACAAGGAAAGTATTCATTTTACAAGATTCATTTGGAATTGGATTTTAGCTACTTTTAAATCATTTCTTACGTATGTTCCAGCCTGCGGCAGAATTAGCTTGGTTCGGATTAACGAAGCCAGGGGGTGGTGATTGTGTATTGGCAGTGCTAGTGCCAGGCTGTGGTACTTCAGGCATTGACGTTGCATTTGAAGTTGTAGGTTCTTCCGTGGGATATGCCGTGCCATTTATCTGCTGAATATCTGGTGCACTCGGCGCACAATACAGTGGAATTGATCCAATTAAGAGGGGGTAAGTTCTCTGAACCTTGAGGTGGCTGTTTTTTTCAAGACAAAATATTTCAGAAATGATTATAAATCAACAATTTTCTCGTTCAACTATGTAAAGGTATGTCTCTCTTGTCTATCGAATTATTACTTAACTAAATATAGGAATACATGATCGAAAGAACCGGGTAATTGTTTAATATCTCGGAAATCGAACTTCTGTCAGTATTTACATTAATCAGTTTAACGGATGATTTCATGGTGCACCGAATTATCAAAAAGAAACACCACGTACAGGGTGGTCTACGTAATTGTTTCAAGTTGGAATACCGTTGTTAAATGCAGTTGTGGAAGCAATACAAAAATATTATCAGAAAAGTGTATAACGTAAAGAAAAAGCGTTCGAGCATCTCCTTCAATAAGGACATTTTTAAAAATATCTCGCGAACTAACAATCTTTCAGGCACGATGCACTTATAATTTTTTACGTAGAATGAATGAAAGTGATTCAATTTCTATTTCCACATGCACAGATGCACTTAAAAAAATTTAACAGCCTACAAATGAGTTGCTCTTCGAGTCGCATATCTTCCCCTTTTGGTATTTTTTCGCAAATGCGTTCATAACAAAATTACTGCACTCAAACGGTTGCGTAGATCATTCTGCATACTTACGTGCCCGTGAAGTGGAGAACAACCGTCAAGTAGTAATCCAAATTCATAATTTTGCAAAACGGCATGTGAGATGGTGGAATTGGCGGCACCTTCATTTCCAAATTAGTGAGTCCCTCCGTTATGAAACGCCCTACATGCGAAACGGATGTAATTTCGGTTTTTTCAACCTTCATACTGGAAGTCGCATGAAACATGAGCACCTTGAAAGAACAATAAGAAGTTTATTAAATAAGCGCAGGTCTCCAAATCACTGAGACTTCACTTACTCGTTCCAATTTCAGGCTGATTTTCGTTGTACGAACTTTGGAAGTAGTACTCGTGAAGTTCACCAACGCGTTGATCGTCTGACCTGGAACGTACCCGGAGGATGGCACTCGAACGCTAATGTTCATCGAGCCTTGATTGAAGCAGCAGCAGAAAAAGTTTTTCTGGATTTCGTCGTGGATTCCTAACTGCTTAAGGAAGGCGATAATTCATTTAACATTTCCAGTCAGCGATCTCATTCGAAATCAAATCGAGCTCTTACGCATCTGTCTCGGTGTAAGTTCAGGTCCAAAATGGAGACCACAGTGAAGGCAACTTTGCATACGTGATCGAACTTCCAAGGTCTGTCAATTGTGGCTTTCACGGTGTATCTTACATAACCATGCGAATGTTCGAAACTGCTGGGAATGGTTGAAGGTAGTTGGAACTTGAACTGATACTCGTGATAGCCCTCCGAGAGCCTTATTCTTGAATCCGCTGCGATATGTTGGAGAAGATATTATGTAGGGCTCAAGAATATTTGCACGATTAAATGCGTGTCGTTGCATACGTAATAACTCTGTGATAGAAGATGCGCACTCACGTATAACAGGTTCCAGTATATCCTCTCTTATCGTAAAGTAGTGCTCGTGAGCGGTATATGTTTCGTGGATAGTTTGAAGCGTTCCATTAACTGTTAGCGTTTTCGTTTCCTGCCATTCAACGAGAGCAGCCCCCTTGGCAGTGAAATAGAATCCTACGTTTCATTAATCAGGTCCCAAATAAATTAGTCGTCGACTCTTATCGTATATCCGATTTAAATATAGTGCTATCACATTTGCATACTTCGTGCAAATCTTAACTAAAGACCCCTTCTCACTCTTAACCCTTACATGATGATGGTCGGGTTTGTGGTGACCTTTATTATTTCGCGTGAGGAAGCATAATAAATGACTTGTTATAAGTAGACAAGATAAATACTTTTTATTCCCTACCAATTTTCATTATGGCGCTAGTAGCAATAATCGAAAAATAAATAAATCAATGCAAGTGAAATGAAGCTTTTGTATGTATAATTTGACCCTGTATAAGCCTCGAGTGATTTGTGGATAGTGTTATTCTATATGGGCGACGAAAGTTTAGGCGAATTTCCCTGTGGTGTAGATTCGAAAGTTTCCCGGCGCCTTTTACACGGTACGCGATTGATAAAGCAGCCTCGCCGTAAACTCGCTGCGGTCTAAATATCGCACACCATACCGTAACGGTAATTTTGTACCGGTCTTTTATGCGAAATACTTATGCTGCATTATTTGCAGCTTATTGTGGTGGTCGATCCTTTGTCACAACGCGTCATTAGGCTACGGAGCGATTTTACTCACGGAATATGATTATTTATCATTCGCAGTTTGGCGACACCGCGAAGAAAATGCACTTTGTGATCTTCCGCTACCAAATAACACAGGGGCCACAGGTGATTAATATCGAGATGTAAGAATAAGTTGAAAATTAATTAATTAATTAACAACACTGTTAAATTTATCCCCCGCATTCACTGTTTTACAATTCCATTCACTTATTTTTTACATAAATACACAAAATACGCAGTCTGTCCATAACTATGTTATTTCAGTGAATTCAATCATTAAATTTTAGAAAAATATTTTCAAAAAAATGTTGCAACTGGACGTGGATTATTTACCACTCACTATAGCACCAGAACCGTTGTCCTAATAAATAATTGTATTCGACAAAGTCCTGTAAGAGGAACTTTATAATTTTGATAATAATTACAAAATGAACACCCGAGCTGGTAATTTTGTCCTGTGTTGCTAGCATTGTGTTTAAACGGAAACAATGACAGCGTTTGAAAGCTGAGCCATGCGCTGATATTGTAATACTAACAGCTTGATAATATTTTCGTGAAATTATATGACGGATATATTATACAGCCACCACAATATTGTGCATCATAATTGAGGGATAGGATATAATTTCGTACAAATCGTAACGCAAAAATACATCATACAGATCCTTTATGCGTAATGGTCGCGATATCAATACGTTATGTAAACGAATTTAACGGATTTGGTTATCGAGACCGTGTTCTATCTTCTCGTTAATATCGAAATGTGCAGGTCTTTTTTGATCAATAAAATATCGCATCAATCGAATTTCGGAAAACAGGTACACTATTAGTGAAAGTTTTTTTCAGTGAAGACATGAAAAAACCAATCAGATTGACGCTAATTTAGAAATTGAACTTATTAACCCTTTGCACACGAGTGGCGACTCTGCGGCGCCATTAAAATTGTTGCACCACGTTTCAAAACTATTTTCATAGGCATCGTCAAAGCTTAAAATTTAAAAAGTGTTAAAATTCTAATTGTTATACGAGTCGCGCGACTCGATTTCATGTGAACCGACTGCACTTTGTTATACAAAATAGAAATACTATAAACCAGAAATATGATTTCAGATTTACAGTTGAAACGACTCCGAGCGCAAAGAGTTAATTGCAGTAGTAAAAAAATAAATCATCGATTGAATATTTATTTGTCTAATCCGTGCATTCCGTGTTAAATTCTCGACACTGACCTCTAACCTTCACGTCCTTTGCCGTGTCCAAGATAATAGTCCCTGTTACCATTTCACCGGCCATGTACACGGCACCCGGTCTCTCGAAAATAATACGGAACGTCCTAAGTGATGGCATTGCTGCTAAACTGTTCACTAGACTAGACCGACTGCGTTATGAGATCCTTTTTATCGAGCGAGCATGCTTGTATGTTCAATTTCAGAGGAAGAGGAAGTAGGAAATGATAATCCAGCGGAAGCTGTTCACAGTATTTCTGCACTGCCTCTGATATTCTCGCGAATATTATTTGTATAGAAGTATACGGCGCGAATACAATTACTATTTTCGATTAGAACTCTCGAGATTTTTCGAAGTTTGCTAAATGCAAACTTACTAATACTTTTACGTTTATAGATATTTATTTACGTTTATAGATGCCTTATTCGCTTTGCAACTGGCATATACATGTTCACTAAACACTTTTGTACCTTGCATTTTGAAGGGGTTTCTTAAATTTTAATAATTGAACTGCTTCGTAACAGCAACGATTTTTAGTACAGAGCAAACACCGATTGTCGGATTGTAGACTTCACTTCCGAATGCAACGGTGTCCCTTCCTCAGTTCTTTGTGGGATTCTCCACCAAAAACGATGAGTTAATTAGAAATTGAGTGAAATAGAATAATCATCGGAGGATTGGCATTTAACGGCAATGCGTGCGAGGGTGAGAGAAAGTACGGCATGAAGATGTAAACACTTTGCTCTTATTTTTCTCATGTTCCCAGTGTGCTAAGATGCTTGCCCGTAGTTTTGCACAATAACTTCGCGCCATAGCTTTGCACCATAGCTTTGCACCATAGCTTTGCACCATAGCTTTGCACCATAGTTTCCCCTTCGCCCGTAACTTTGCCCTGGCCACCGCGAGTCCTCTTGCACAGCTCTGCGTTAAAGGATCAAAAGGATGACGTTGGTCGATATTTTAAACCAAGGCTCGGAATTGTCGACGCATAACATACAGTTCGCGGGAGATACGTCTCCCAACTCCCGTCACGCGTTCCGTTCATCGCAATTGTCCAAATATTATAAGAAATCTTTATGTTAATTCGCTTTGAGTAAAACTCTTCTACTTACATAATATCACTTGTGTATAATCGTAAACTAACATCCTCACTTTTTGCGGACTTTAAATGTTTATATGTAACTTGACCATCGACGTATCCAAAGAATGGTGTACCATGTTTAAGAAATAATATTATCTTTGTTGGAGTATTTTAAAAAATATTTACTTGAGAACAGTCTTCTCATTTTCATCGAAACATTATCGAAAATCGTAAATTCTGTTCAATTTCACAGTAACAACATCAATTTCGTATTTCCATATTAACCGTGTCGCGGTCAGCTTTAGGTAAAGGATTAATTTGTGCGAAGACTCGTCCGACGCGTTTACCTGTTGGACGTGTTTGCCGAAGTTCAACCACATGTTCGCAACGTGTTGCGATAGTTCTCGCAGCCGAATTTCGAGCGCAATATAATGGCATCGTAAACCATCGATTACTCCGCAGGGGACTCCATCGTCGTAGTAACTGTCTGTGGTTTTACAGGGAAAATCCAATTTCCATTTCATGGGGAATTGCGTTTGTCTTTAAATTTGGCATTGAACACCTGTCGTAAACATTTAAAGAAGAATTTTCCAGGATGTAGGACTGTCGTAACATTTTCGTAACGCAACATCGACGGTTCGAGCCTTACGTTGACAACTAACCGTGCAGATAATTTTAAAGCTTGAATATTTACAATTATTTGCATTAGCCTTGATTTTTTATCAGAAGAATAATAATAGACGGATGTTAAGTTATCTGCCAATTTTATGTACATGAATATTTTAATGAATGCATACAATTGAAATATAAAGTGTTTAACAGTTTTTTAATTATATAATCCTTTGCACTCGAGGATTCGGGAACGGAATTATTCAAAATTTATCTTCATTGTTGTCGCAGAGGCGTCCTCGAGTTTGAAGATAATTTTAAATGGCTTCGCTGCGCAGCCCTTCGAATGCAGAGAGTTAAAGTACTTTATATATTATTATATTGCTTTACATTCAACGATTTGTGAAAAATGTGGTTATTGTTTAGAATAGCTTCTAGCGCAAAGGGTTAAATTTGGCATCCATGAATAATGCTCGTTGAAGTCTGTAGATTAAGAGTCGTGATCTGCAATTAATTAATAGATTGCTATCCAAGTACTTAGTCGGGAACCTTGATTTTTTTCAAGCTCAAACCATCAATTTTATATGTTGTTTCTTCTTTTAAATCTTTAGATAGCCCTTTTTCAGAAATAGTAATAAACTAGTACATAAAGTACTAATAAAGTATGTAATTTGAAGTGTAATTCTTATACTGAAAAACTTTTTAGGGAGCCTATGTATGTAAGAATAATTTTATAAAGTGTACGTCTACATGTCTTTTATTATTAATAATATCTGCATCAAATACGATACATGACAGAAGAGAGACAACTTTTACAGGTGTATTTCAAGAGGAACATTTAATAAAATACATATTAAAAACCAGTGCTGAAGTATAATATAAAATGCAGTTCACTGTTTTCGGGATATTAATAATTTAACAACATTATCGATTAGCTATTTATTTTATTTATTAATAGCACATTAATAATGATATAAACACTATTCCATGTAGTATGTATACGAAAAGGATAATAAATTCCAGATGTAAAGATAAATTAAGCCGTTATTTGTACTAGAAATAATGTATTCGAGATTACGAGAACGAAAATCGTAATACTTCTGTCACTGAATAATCGAACATGATTTTGACTTGTTCATGTTGCAGTAATATATACGAATGCACGTTAAAATGATAATATATAATTTTAAAGAGCAATAAGAAAAATGAGTTTATACATAATACATAAATAAACAAATGTTGATTTGGGTGAAATATGGCCTGGCTTTCGCTTTCGTCTGATCACCGAACCTTTAGTCATCTTACGATTAAATAAAATTTGCCCGGGTTTGTCTGATTTATAGAACAATAATAATAATATATAAATAAAACTTCGCAATCTACTGGTGGCGATAATAATAACAAAAGCTGACGATTCATACTCCGTAATCCGTACGGTAAGATTTTAACCTCTAGCCGTATTTTAATGAGTCTGGCTCGTCATAGAGATTTCTATTAATATCGTGTTAAGTATAAATTTTATTTCGTTCTTTCACGCCGGAATAAAATTCTGTCCTCTTGTCATCAATATTTAACCATTTAAGTAAACGTAGCCAAACGGAATAAATATTTTTCCTTTTCCTTCTAAGAAATTATTACAATAGAAAAAGTGCTCAGCGTTGAAACTAAGAAGAAAATAATACAGCAAGGGGTTAACCGGAGGGTTCTGTGCTGAGGAAAGTCCGGCCTCAGGTAGAATGTCTAGCCGGCGAGATGAATTCGGTGGGAGCGCAACAGTAAAATGAATCGAATTGATAAAGAGGCACGTGCGAAGAAAAGGAAAGCCCGGGAAAGCGAGTTGGGTGGTTGAGCAGGGTGAAATTGGTGGCGGGGGGTGCGTTGATGGTAGCCCGCGCGCTCCAACCCCTCAGTAACGCGGCAGCCTCCGCCGAGGAAGCCCAGCGGTTTTCTCTCTTCCGTTTCTGATGTAAATAATGCTGCTGCGCCATCTCAAATTCCTATCAGTGCTTTGGTTCTTGAGTGGATGATATTCATCAGTGTGCACATCGAGGATTTGCCTCTTACGAGTACAAAGCCGTCTCATTGAAAGCGCAAACGCGGCCGGCGAAGAACAATGCGATGTTACCACTCGTACGCCAGCGATCAACAGGTTAATTCTTCGTAGACGAACCGTGAGTACAGCACTGTCCAGTTGTCGAACTATTAACCTGTTTTGTACAACGAACCTTCAATCAATCCATACGGGATGTTAATGAATTATTAAACCTGATTACGTTCGGCCTTCGACAAGAAGTCGATTCGTATCTTACAACGGTTTCGCCTGTTTTAGTTGTTGAAAATTGGTTCTCGGCAGATTGAATTCGCACGGGCCATGATTTAATAGTAATTACTTGTATTGAGAACTGAATTACAATATTTGCTCGGACTAATGAGACGTTTCTGGATTTAATCCGTTCACTATTTGCACAGAGAAACGAATTATGCTTTTCCAGTGAAAAAGAGATGTACTACCGAAGGGAAACTGTGATATCGCGAGGTTCGAACGATGCGCTAGAGAGATTGCAATTTTTATTCCTTTCCGCGTCGAGTTCTCCTCCTCTCTTTTTAAGTACAAATATTACCCTGGAAAATTACGAGCTCGTTTTAATGTTTGCTCTTGTCTCGCGTTGCGATCTTTTTTTTATCGATGTCCGTGCAATATAAAATGTTTACAAGATTTCCATCTTCCGCGTTGCCGGTCGTGAAGTTGTCTAGTGGCGTTTTTGTTATGCGAATTTACGGCGAGAGATCTAGGTACTTTATTGCCGTTCGCTGTCATAAATGTGCAACTTTACGCTACGCTATGCCATAAGATTTACAGCCACCAGTGGAAGCAATCTAGTGGCATTTAGCGTAGGAACGTTAATTGAATACATTTACGAAACTGCATAGAGCAAGGTTAGGTAGAAGGGTGTCTCTTGAATCGCAACGATTTTAGCCAGTATTCTGCATCCCAAGCGTTCCCAACACATTTCATTCTATGCGAAACGATAGTAACACTTACGACAACGAGATATCTTTTCAGTTGTTCGATTTTGAATAGCAACAACAACAGAGTATGCAACACTTGTTCCCATCTTTAACAGTGCAATTAATTTGTAAATTATTTCTACAACCTCCTTAATTCACAAAAATGTGTTAAATGACTTTCAAAATTCAGAGTGTAGTTAAACAAAAAAATCCTAAAAAATCCAACTTGTACTTTCGTAAAATATGCAGGAAACGTCACAGAAATGTTACACATTCCTCGACCACCGTGCTGTGAATAGAATTTCAAATAACGACCTATACGTTTACATTGTAATTTCCCTATATCGTGGACACGTACGTAAACATTTAAATTGGAAAAAATAAAGCTTTACTTCTCATTTTATTTATTTAAGAAATAGACCGTACTTGGACCTCGCATCGAAAGTAAAAGGTTTTCTTTTTCGTTGCAACTTATATTAATTCTTAATTTCTATAACGATGATGAAATAAATTGTTGATATACTGGGATCACAATAGACACGAAATAAAAAGTGTAACGAATCTGTTGAGTTCTCAAGAAATAAAGAATTCTACATGAACGTTCTATTGATATTTTATTCTGTACAAATATTTTATGTGGGTTTTCAAAATTTATATAATTCGAATCTAGCAAATAACAATCTCGAGATATAAATTAGTGACGAATTCTGAACCTGAACAAAATTGAATTAACTTTAAAAGTTGATGTCCTTGATTACGAAGAAATAATTACAGAGTAAGATACTTGTACCACATTGTTACTAAACATTGAATCAGATTAGAAAATCTAATCAGTTCGTATGCGATTTCAAAGTTGCTCTATAAAATAATAGAAATATAAAAAATTAAACCTTTACTACAAACTGAAAGAGAAATATAATATGTCCCTCATGTCTCCAGTATACTAGTTGAGATTTAATTTCATATCACAAAGTAAAAATGTTTCTATAACACACCAAAGATTTGATAACAAATCCATAAATGGTACAGTAAATTTTCTCCAATTGTCCCTCAGGTTGTAAACAAAAATCGACAATTTGGGAAGAGGAGACAGGAGTCGCGTGACACTTGTATAATCGTACTCTCTCCTCCCAAATAGTCCATTTTTGTCAACAAGCTGAGGTATAGTTGGAGAGAATGTACTGTAGTACTTGTCTATATTTAATCTTGTCCGATTTGCAGTGAACCAATTTAGACTAAAATAAGACGAATAAGAAGCTGTTTAAGAAGAACTAACAGATTTCAAATTGAAAATTTTCAGGTTGGTCCGCCATACGAGCAGCACACATCATTTCGAGCGAGTAAGCTTTAATGGCCGTCACCCGAATAGTTTGCCACGAACGCTTGGTTCCTAGTCACCATTACGCGGGTACGTCGTCGAGCCGGGGTACGCGAAGAAGGAGGCAGAGAAGCACGGCTCGCTGAAATGAGAATTGTATCCGAGGCGAGCGGTTCGCGGGTCGTTCAGAGAGAGCTCGAGCCGATTCGGAAGCGAGGGAAATCTTGCGTTTCATCGTCGCAGACGGAAGCACAATGAGCCGAGAGCCGGCTGTGCCTCTCGTTCTGTAGATTGAAAGGAAGGCGGAAGCGGACGCGATCAAAGAACCGCCAGCGGAGGGGCATTATTCACCGAGAGGACGACGAAATGGCGACGAACAGTCCCGGACAATCGATACATCTGAAATCCCCGCGGAGTCCTCGTCAACTACCGCAACTGCCTCAGATTCCGATCGGCGGCCAAAGGAGTCCTACGCAGTTGTCGGTGACCAAAACACCCGGCACGCCTCTCGTCTTCGAGTTCCCGCCCGAGTTCAGCGCCGATACACCGTACACGAACTTCGACTTCAAGGAATTCAACCGATCGAGCGATGCGGATCGACCCCCGAGAAGTCCGGGCAGCTACTCGCGCAAAGGATGCAGAAGTCCGAAGAGTCCGAACAGAGACCTGTTGCATTCGCCGGGCCAGAAGTCGCCGACGTTCCAGTTCTGCGAGTCGAGGAAGAGTCTGGGGAAGACCATGAGCTACCCGCCGAAGAGCCCGGTCTCTGGGCCACCGGTGGTCCCGACCAGGTCCTCCAGCTCTTCCAACTTCCGGTCGAAGAGCCCGATGCCTTTCGACCATAGAAGGAATTCCTGCTTCGGCATGACCGGCTCCAAGAGTCCTCTATCGCCGACTATAGTCACGTCGCATGGCCAGGTCAGTCCGAAGTACTCGGAGCTGAACCTGGAACATCAACTGCAGAATTCTCCAACTTATACGAGCGGCTCAAGGAGGTCCTCCGTGGAAGGAACGTTCAAGGATAGAAGCGACAGTCCTGCAGAAAAGAAACCTGCTAAGAAGGGCAGCCACTTCAATCGGAGCCAAGGGTGCCTCGACGAGGCTGGCAAGGGTCAAGCCAACGGGAACGATGATGCCTATGGAAGCAACATGTCGAGGAGGTCTACCAGTGACTTGACCGAGATCGACGACGCCGACACGGAAGTGACGCTGTTGTCCAGTCCAAGGAGAAGAGGTTCGATGAAGGGTGGACTCGGTAAGTGCCCTCTCGCTGCGTTTTTCGTTGGGTTTTACCAGGGTCGCGCGGTGTCCTCGTTAGCTGGTCATTGTGGACAACCTGCGACTGTGTCCTACTTGATGCACTGTCTCTCCTTCTCTCTCTCTCTCTCTCTCTCTCTCTCTCATTCTCCTCCCTCATTCTCTTTCTCTCCCTCGTTCACTTTCGCGAGGATCGCATTATGCAAGAGCCATTTTAAAGGTGGACTCTGTCCAGAAGTTTGGACTTTGTTTGCTCTGACCCTATTTTCGAGTGGCAGGAATTTTTGCACTCCGCCGATTGTGCTGTTCCGCCGAACCGGCGTTGCATATTGCTTTCTGCCATCCTCGCGGAGATGAAATGCGCTTTTCCGGTGCACCGCAGATGCATGGAGAAAAATGTCTATTTGAATGTGCGCTTTGATGAAGTAACTTATGTGATTGTTTGCAATAGCAATTTCGCTTTGTTCATAATGAAAAGAAAGCTTAACAGAAGTACGAATAGTGGGAATAAATTTTTCAGAATTTGTTTACAATCAGCGATCAGTGGAGAAATTGCATTATTCGTTGAATCTATCGCATCGAGGAAATAATTAAAAAATTAAAAAAATCGAGGAAATAATCGATTTCCTTCTGCGGGAGTGCCTCGTTCACGATTGCAGTCTAGGCACCGTTTTGTAATCCTCGTCGAAAGTATCTAATTATTTGCACATTAAAATGAGAGAACACACGCTCGATTAACGAGCTCTGATCCGCTTAAAATTGTACATCGTGTTGTGTAACATTGTAACTTTTAAGTCCTTGTAATCTGTTTGGAGGAGTTTTTAATTAATGTCGTAATTCAAGGGTGAACAAACATGCGTAAACTAGTTCATATGAATATAAGGGGTCAGGATTATAGTAACATTAATTGGTACTGTTTTATTTTCGCATAAGCTCTTGCCTCGTTGCCCTGGCGTTGTCCAGTTTTAACATTGAGTAGGCGTTCCGGACAAACTTCTGTCAGCTCAACACAAATCTACAATTTTAGTAGAGAATTGATACCAAAAGGATTATTCTATTTTTTAAAAAACTTTGGTTGCATAATACCATTGCCAGAATTGATAATTGTGTATTCGGAACGTCGAGGATTATATGGGCTGTTTATTTTGAAAGTGACGCATGTCCATTTTTGAAAAAAAAATGAGATATCACATAATTCATGCTTAATTTAATGTAAATTTTTTATATATATAACTAGTCAGTGTTTAATTTCTTAAAAAATTCCCATGTTTTGTACAATTTAAAATTGGTCTGCTTGGTACAGGATGTATCGTATTAAAGTTTCCGATACCAGAAAGGTCTCTTACGAAATTTGCGAGGTAAGTCACGTGTGCTACGTAAGAAGTGTTCGATTTAAAGTAATTTGAACCCGGGAGGCTTCTTGGTTCGATGGGAGATGATAACGAGACGCTTTCCTCAAATACATCAGAAAGTCGTCACGTCTCGCCGGTCCGTGACAATTCTCGTAATCAGGAGGGAATTGTCGAGCGGAATCACGGAATACGAATAAGTGCACGTACACGGCTTGAATAATCGTCTCGGTAACCATATTTCCTCGCGGGCAAGTAAAACTAAAAAAACACGCCCACGGAACGCTCGAAAAAGTTCTGCAGTTTTCCATGTGTCGTTTCGAAAATAGGAAAATCCATTTTGGAATATCGAACTGTGGTGCAGCGGCCGTCTACTTTTTTTCACAATTTTTTCCGCTTAGTTTCCTGCATTGTTAAACGAATACAGCCGATTACCGGCACTGCGAACAATTTCTATCGATCACGAATGCCAAATCCACCGAGTGGCAAAATACGTGTGAGTGCATTAATCCGAATATTTTTATTCATTTATTTGTTTTTTTTTTCAATTTAGCAGGAAATCCCTTTGTTAGATAAGATAAAGAAGTATTATACTAAAGGCTAGGACGAAGACGATTAGAATGTGTTAAATGTACTATTAAAGAAGTCCAGTGTGTCGCAAAATTAGTTATAGTTTGTCACTAAACGACTTTAGAATGAGAAAAAATACTGTGACAGCTAAAACGCCAAGGGGTCGTAGTGTTGTAATATAAATAAATAACCTGTCGTGATAAAATCAAATATTTAAATACTGGAGGGAATATTCACATATACACGTTCGAAATTAATTTATACGTTAGACGGTATTTTATAATTAGTTGCTGACGCACCACAAATTTCCTTATTAGAACTAACAATCGCGGATTTAGTTTATTTCGAGCGCGAGGCGCCATTGTCCCCGGAGCTTTGAATAAATCCCTGGGAAAATCATCGGCTTAGCCGGTAGAACAATCGGCGTTCATCTAATTACAAGCAATCCCGTAACGCCGAAAGATATCACCGTAACAGGTAGACAAAGGGCGGATCAAAAATCGGGTTGCCTCGGTGTAATCATTTTTCCCGTCTGCTGGCCTGATCGGATTCTCATCTAAAGGCCAGGGAATAGAAGAACCTGTCTGTCCCGCCCCCCTTCTTCGTTCATTTTCCATTTCTTTCTCGTCCCCGAACCTACATCCCTCTTTTTCGCCGCTGGGAGCTAGTCGACCGGCTGTATTTCGGAAACCAAATCCCGTAATCCTCTTCAACCTTTAATCCGCTCGCGAATTCGAGCCGCACTCGGATCGAAGTTCGACGGCGAATTAGTATTAATATTACATAAGTCGGTGATTATTGGTCGGCGAAATCAATCGTCGTTTAACCGGCTCGTAGGCTGTGTAGTGATTGGTAAACAGATCTAGTGACAAGGGTATAGTAAGAATACTCCGCTTGTGTAAAAAAAAAATGAAAAATTTTTAATTCAATTACATGTGATAAAAATATCGAGAAAATATTATATATATATAATATATTAAGATTTTCTTACACACGCGGAGTATTATTTTCTCCTTCTGGTAATAATAGTAGTAACAATAATTACTCCAAGGAAATACTATTGTATGCACGCCGTTAAATTAAAGCTGCACTCGTAATAATACGTTATATAATGTTCATTTGTTTTCTATTTGAAAGAAAATTTGAAGAAATGTCATATGCTCGCGAACTACTGAAAATACGTATAGCAAATATATCGTAAAATCAAATCGATATTGTAGAAAGTATATTTACTAACAAGGCAGTAAATAATTATTTCGTACATTGCTTTGCCACCACTGGTAACAAATGACTGTATGCAGTAACGTATCACTGTTTTAATTGGTTATTGGACCACGTCCAAAGCGAAGCGCGCTAACAAATGTGGACATAACTTTAGATTGACGACGATCTTTGCTGGCGTTTGCTGGCCGTTTGCTGGCCGTTTGCTGGCCATTTGATGAAATCGCTTGACATGTCCTTTCTCCGTGTGTTACAGCTTACCTAGCGTCCAGACGTGGCTCCCGTGATAGTCAGTGCTCCAATTTGTCGAACGTCAGCAACGAGGACGTGGGACCGTTGAACTTCAATGCTCACCCACGCGGCAGACAGCGGAGGACCTCCAACTTTCTTGAGCTGCCAGGTAAGCACATTTTTCTTCGACCCTGATGTTCCTTTCGCAGACGTGACTAGTATGTAAACTGAAAAAATATTTTCCAAATTAATGATGCACCCCTAACGTCTGTGCATTCTAAAAGTCCTGCAAATCTCACCTGGCACGCCCTGACGTCAAACTGATTAGTTAATAAACCCCACGCACCGCTGTATGATTAACTCTGTCGGTCTTTGTAAATGCACATACTCCCACAACGAGTTAGTTAATTTATTTGTTAATAATTCGTGAAAATTTCTTGGAAAATGATAATTAACGTTGACCATGAGCGCGTGATGAATCTATGCTGATTCGAAGTTCGTTTTGTAGGTAGAACTTTAAGAAATAGAATATACGAACGAGTTAATAAGGAAAGTGTCATTAATTCATTGCAGACTTCAGTGACTAACGTAACTGTAATTCCATAACAAAAGGCCCGGAAATATCAGCAGGTTTCGCACGCGAAAATTGTATCCACTGAATTTGTATCCCGCAAAAACATTTAATCAATACCGAATCTCTGTCACTCGCTAGAGTGGTTATCAGACGAATTAATTGCATTAAACAGTTGCAATTATAATATAAGTTATTTCAGCTGAATAATCAGATTTTATGAAAGACTTCTGACAACATCAACTATATTGCACATATACGTATACATGTACGTACATTGCTACAATATTACGTTTTCTATTAATATATTTGTTATAAGGGATGTTTGTTAAAATTATATCACTGCCTAGGAAGAGATTATTTTTCAATATTTTTGTTTTCCAAGTAAGTTCGAAAGAAGGTGCTCTGTCGAGGGGCTCGGTAAATTCCTCTTAAACTCCAATCAGAATTTTGTTATAAATCTATAATATTTTAGAGAGTCACGTCCATGTTATAAATTAAATTCTACTTAGTCTTCGTCATTAAAACTAATTGTACCAATCTATATCAACTTTGCGTACACCAATGTTTATCGGTTTTTAAGAACCGGTTTGAAAAATCTCATTTCAATGATCAATTCGCATTGTGTCAAGTATACGTACTTCACAAAAAAAATACTACATAAAATGCATCACTTGTATGTTATGTTTTAAAGAGGATTGTTCGAAAAGTCAGATGCGTTTCGATTGCCACGACAATTTTCATGTGTCCATGTCGTTCGCAAATTTGAATAACGTGGCCATGACAGTTGAACGACATTTTCACCGAAACTGGGTCGAGTGATCAAATCGAACATTATTCCTTGCTTTTTTAAGCATGTGTCGCTGTTTATGTGGAACTGTATGGGAAGTGGCACGCAGCTACTTGCCCTGGTTCGACCACTGAATGCACAATTCCCGAATGCAGAGCGAGGTCCCCCGTTAACCAAATGAATGCGCTCGCCTATTCGATAGAACTGATTATTCCCGGGTCGCGCGAGGAAAATCCCGACGTTAGTAAATTACGCAATTATGTCTCGAACAATTGCCATGGAGAACTTTTGCGATTGATTGCCTACTAGAACATTCCGTTAGCGAATGGCCTCGACTCAATGCGAAGAAAGGCTTGTAACTTGTAAAACAAAATGAACAATTTTCGAAAAGGCAAATATTAGATTCAGATTTTACAAATGTTGGAGAAGATCGATTAGGTTACTTCTACCATCGGGATACCTTAACACGCTTTCGTACCACGTGCAAATAATCCAGGCAATGCGAATCCCTCCCAAGTCGGTTCGACGTTACCAAGGTAGACGAAGCATCAAGATTCTAAAGTCTGCTAGCTATCCTGTCGAGAATATCATATTCGCGAGATATGATCGATGTGCCATAATTTCACGAAGCAGCGCGCCTCCTTGAATATCCTCGTAAGGCTCGGAGCATCATCGACCCCTTCCGCGCTCCCTCAGAAATACTATAATCGCACGCATTTATACGAACCCGAGACCTTTCTACGGTCTGTCGATAGTAGATAAGTGTTCTCGGATTAATCGTCGTATGTCGTGAGATTCGGGAAGCTGTGAACGCGCGTGAAATCTTTCTCGATCGATAAATTTTTAAATACTCGTCGAGGATCAGGCCAGCTGGGAGGGCAATATCCCGGATGAAATCATTCAAACAATTTCCGGCGTTCTCCGGGGATCTCCGTCTGACAGGTTCCCCGGCCCCGAGGGTAGTCCAGCGTATCACATTGACAGATTAGGTGCCGGGATAGCGGCGTCTGCACATCAGAAATTAATTACGTGGCTCGCGTCCGCCGGGTAAATACTTTCTGTAAACAGAAGCCTCGCTACAGCTGTGCCGCACCACTGGACGATTATTAGGGCCGGCGATATTGGAAGACGCTGGGGATCGAGAACGCAGGGTTGATGCGGAATAGGGTTGTTCGGTTTGGTATCGTTCATTATTACACCGTGAACCGTTAGTAACAGATTATCATCCCGGGGGGGCTGCGGACACGATCGAGATTAGAAAGCGAACATAATGAATCTGTTGCTCTTCCGATATTGGACAATGTTGCGCTGTTGGTTGAGGACCGTGTCCCTCCTGTATGGGGAAAGTGTAGATGACGTATCTCCGCGGGCATTGTGGCGTTATTATCGTAGGTGTCGATACAAGATTTGCTTTCGGCAAATTCATCCATTTGAAAGTCAAGTTCGTCTATAGCAGGGGACGGGAGATTAACCCCTTGCACTATGATTCCTTTCACGCTGTGTTAATTAATATTTATTCGTTCTTAATACTTTCTTTAATAGAACTAGACAATTCCTATTTCTAGTATTGTCTTTATTTATTTTTGCTTCTGTACTTTGATAACAGAAGAATTAAATTTGATTTCGATTTGAAATAAATTAATAATATTCATATTTAATGGACCGTGTATGAAATCTTTATCACGAGTCTGACTCGTTATTATAGTGTAAGGGGTTAAGACGAGGAGAAGGAGAGAAAGAAACTGATAAAAGTTTTATTTTACCAGTCCACTTTGATACAGTAAAAATGTGCATGCAAATAGCGCATACATTCGAGGAGCAATTATTGATTTAACACGTTGGTTGATTCAACCGTGGCACATGTTTCTAAATATAACTAACGTTTCTCTTTAAACTCGCATTTATTTAGTTGTGGCGAAAATTGTCTAAATTTGAAGCAAGGAGAAATGTATTAATCTTGAATTGCGTTACAACGCGTATATGCGGTTGCATGAATTCGAAGAAAACGTAGGAAAAAATGTGGAAACTTAAATATTTTTTAGAGAGTCTGTAGCAGTCGACCGAATACGGGGGATGGTTTAGAAGCTTGGAAGGTATCTATAGTGATTTGAACCTGATAGGAACCTCGGAGACGATAATTTTCTCGAGAGGGCGAGAGAGAGAGAGAGAGAGAGAGAGAGGAGCTGAGATCGCGCGGTAAATGTGAAGGAAACGTGTGAACAAATGCGAGAAGAAGCGACGCTACGGAGATACGATGCCCTCAACAAAGCGTCCGCCGCAATTGTGTCGGATCCATGGGAAAATTCATGATCGATCATGTGTGCAGCGGCTAGAATGAATGCGAATCGGCCAACTCTTTTATCTCCCTTTGATGCCGACATATTCAAGAACTACGACCGCGGCACTTTTCTCCGCAGCATGTGGCCAATATCGCGAATATTGTCGGTAAAACGCATCTCACCCGAGAACGTGGGATTCCAGTAAACAATTGTCGCAAAAAGCTAAAGCGAATAGCTTCTTACAGTCTGAAGTTTCGTGTAGTCGCGAATGGGAAGTTTGAAAACATTCGCAACTTATTCGATCTAGCAGAAAGTGTTGTTTAATTTTTATTGAAATCAAGCTACAGTAATCCGGATTATTTACGTAGACGGAAAGTAGAACGTTGTTTTACTTATAATCCTAATTAAAATTTCGAAAATACAGTTTACGATCAATTATACAGAGAATGTGATCATGTGAAAAGAATTTACAGGGTTTCCAAAAATGTATAAACTTGAGAGATACAGAGAATATGAATAAAGCTTTATACTATAAGATATGATTTAATTTTAGATAATATAATTTCACAGAAATTCATTTTATAATATATAAAAGCTAGAAGAAGGAGAAAATTGATAAATATGTTTTTAGAAATTGATGAAAACGTTGCGATAAATATAACAGATCAGTCCTTTTCCATTTCTATGCGACGTTTGACGTACGTGGAAGCTCGAGCAGTCATTTTAATTCCGTTTATGAAAATTTCCGAGTCTGCGATCGGAGAAACGAGCACACAGCCGAGCAGTAGAACAGGTCAGACAATATCAGACGAGGGCGGCCTCCGCAAACTCTCCAGAATTTTTGCCGCTGCTCGTTAAGTTTTTTTCTCCCTGCGCCCGAATTATTTTCTCTTCTGCCCTCCCCCCCTCTCTATTTTTCCTTCCAGTGAGCTACCAATTAAAGTTTTCGGTCGAACGTGTAGGTGGGAGGATCGAATACTGTGCTCGTCCAGCCCCAGTCTTTTTTCCGAGTTTCTTTCTCATCGAAGATTTTGCAACAATTGCAATCGCGTACAAAGCATCGCAGATAAAAAGAAGTTCGCTCGCGTAAAAGTAAATTGGATTGAGGTATCTGTCGAGAAAACGAGACAGTCGGATTGAAACATCGATTCTGCAGGACCGAGTATTCTTTATTCAAACTGAAAGTAAAATAAAAATACTATGGGTGAGATAATTAGCTAGTACGCAAAAGAGCTAACGATCTCGAGGCGTTCGCTTGTACCTCGAATACATAATGTTCTCGATAAAATTTAACAGATTTAATGAACAAATCTAAAGAACAAATTTAAATTGTTTTGTAATTTGAAACGAAAATCCATTCTTTCTGTTGTACTGAATTCTTAAACAGATTTCAAGTTAAAAAATTAATAACCTTTGGAAAGTGTTCAGTGTCAGTTGCGTGCAAATTGAAAGCGCACCGTGTCACGATACATTCTTGCAAATCTCGAGCATTGACAACGAGATCAATGGAAACAACAATGAACAACTGTTCTTTCCGTTCGAGCGCATACTATCGGGACGGCCGGACAGGTAGCTAATTGGTCGCTAATTAAATCGAATGGAGACTAACAGCGCAGCCGAGGTACTTGAGCCGAACAATTAGATATCCGTACAGAAGTGCATATTTAATAAGTGATCAATGATTATTCCTGTTACTGTCGGGAATAATTTCCAGTTGGTGTAATTCTATCGTCGAGTGGAAACTTTTACATTTCGTTCGCAAGACCAACATTATCACTTGGTCACAAGTACGTGGCATTGAAATTTCCCGTGGCACCGGCGAAAACTCACCGCTAATTTCAGGAGAAGGGAAGTTCTACGTAGCGTCGTCGGTTGTAATTCGATAGCCCGTCGGGAGACGAACTTCTTGAGTGCCTCGTCGACGGTAACCGCATTAAACACCGAAGCCTTATGCTTTGTCAGTGAACGTAGCCGAACCTACAGTCCTCGCTCGATTGCTATCGAGCGTCGAACTTGTTGCTTGTGTGTCAATTAGATCGTAATTTCAGTCGAGGTGCACGGGGAACAATTCAACTAGTAATAGAAATTGTTTAGTCACGCACGTTTAACTGTTCAACGATGAAATAACACTTGAAATATAGGATTACAATTTAATCGAATTATAACTTGATTGCGGGACTATCTTTTGACCCAGTTCGAAATAATAACGTCGATCTAATTCTAGACTACATGATTGATTGACTTCTGTACACTGTTAAGGTATCTAACATTCAATGTTACGTTAGTTACCAATTTTCCAAAGTGTTAGCGCTCCATTATCACTTCGAAGCCACTTCAAGGGACTCCCATCCCTCATCCTAATCTTGTGTAATACGCAAGAAGGAGGAATAATCTTCAGGAGCTTGCGAAACTACTTCGGAAGCTGTCAGAATCAGTCCTTGCGAAGAACTATTAATCTTCAATTTTGAAGTTCATGCAATCCTTAGCCTGCCTAGTAGATTATTAATAACCAAATAACAATATAATCGTGGCTATGCTAGAAACAAAAGAATTTATGAAACAGTAAATTTGAGGACTTCGTTCCGCTATAATAGTCGAGACACGTCTGACCACATTTGTCATCTTCACTTATTGAAGACAAAAGTTGAGCTACCGAAAATTAACGAATTCTTGTGACTTTGTCTCATCAATTTATTTTCATTTACCTCATTTTATTTATTCATTAACGACCATGTACATTAATGGTGGTAGAATACAGATACATATGAGAATACATTAAGTATTATAAGGTCACTTTTTCAATATTGGAGTAACTAAAAATTGTTTGCTCTTTTGGCTGTAAAATGGAGAAGTAATATTATATGTCCCTAATCGGCTTGTAACAGTCTACTTCCGGAGCACGGTATACATTTTGATGTACACATACGGTATGCATGAACCGCCTCCACCTAAGCTCCGAAAGCAAAGACGAGCGCTATGCCTTGGCCCGTAAGCGATCAGATGTAAGGGCCGTTCCCTCCGAATGCCTGACAACGTGCGGGGTTTAAATATAATTCCGATCCCGTCGATCCATTTCCGTGTCGTAATGAACGCATTCGAACGTATTCGTAATGTAGCTTATCGTTTCGAAACAAAGGACGTTCTTGATAATAGCAGTTATGCAATAAAGGGATTATCATCGCTGACACGCGACCGGGCATGGGACGGTCAGCGTTTTATCCTGTAGGAACGCCAGTTAAACTGTTCTAATCAACTTGGGCGACGTTCACGACACGATCGATGCGTTCGCGTTCCGATTGAATATCGCCCCGGCGTGCATGCCGCTGTGCCGGCAAGGAAATACCGGCTCAAAATTATCCGATGGCGCACGAAAAACCAGGTTTCTCCGGACGTCGAACGATTTTTCAGCGGAATATTCGAGGGCCACACGGAGCCAAAGGTTTTCTCGTCGGTCCGCGTGACACTTTGATCACTGGAATCGCGATTGCGGAGCGCGCGAGCGAGAAAAGAAACGAATGTCTGTTTATTTCACAGAAAATTGGAAACCTCGCTCACGGTCGAGGTATCTAATTAAAAACTGTTCGAAATACGGTACAATCGTTCCGAGTGACAGCGCTGTTGTTCGACGGATACCCCGTCGCGTAATATTTTGTTCGGTCTCGATGGGAAGCGCGACTCGCGCGAGTGAACAGCTCCGATAGATTTCGGGGGAAATAGGGTAATCAGCCGAGACGGAAACGAAAAATATAGAGCGGTATCGGTGTCGATATCATCCAACAAGAAGCTACACAGCTAATTAATGGAATATCCATTCGATATCGATTCTGCTTGTTGTCCTGTCCGAACTAATAGCACAGCTTTAATTAACCGTCTAACGGTGTGTTGCAGTGCCAGATCACATCAGGCCACGTGTGCACAGTTTACCGGAGAAAGCATACAACCCGAGGGCCGGGGACGATCTTTATCGACTTCGTGCGTTCAGCATCACGCAAAAAGGGATCGTTAATTGCGGCGATTCGATTATTTCGCGGCGCAGCAGAAGCAACACTTCCGTCAACAGCAGCAGGTAATCGATTCATGACAAAAAGTTCCGTCGATCTCGGTGGTAATTACCATACATTCGCATGTGTGAACGTGAAATTCATCGTCGAATTCCAATTACCCTGATTAGACGTAATTATCATTGAGTTGGGCGAGAAGTAATCTGATCGATGATTTACGATCATAACTCTTCCGTTGCAACTAATTTATAATAACCGGGTGAAAAGCGACGTAATATATAATTAATGATTGGAACTCGTGGGTTATTATAAATTATTATGGATTAGGTATAAATTATTGTGATTTAGTTGAAACGACTAACGAGTTATAAACATGAATCACTAATCAGTTTACTTTTTGCCCAACTTTGACGTAGACTCGACATCTTATCGCACTAACGACAATCATTGCATGTCTAGTGTTAATTGTGAAAACTATTGAATAGTTACAATTCTAATCGTGATATCTATAAGCACACTCAATGGAATTATGCACACATTTTACTGCAGAGAGAAGTAGTGTGTTAGGAAACAACGCTGCGTTGTCCGTTTGTTTCGCTTTTCACAAGAGAAATTAGTAGGGATGGTATTTCATGTCACTGTACACCAGTGCGTTCGACTAACATTGTTACAAAATTCAGTAATTTATATTTCTTTCCAACGTCATTGATAAATATTACAAATAGTTGTTTACTACAACGTCGCTCTAATAAGGAATGCTTTGCATTCTTCCTTCCTTGTTCTGGAAAGCAATTTCACGAGCACAGTAGTATCTTTGACGTACATTTTGTTCGACACGCTCTACTATATTAACAAAATTGCTTTCGGTCACGGTCGCTGGTAACTGAACAGTAATACACGTATCGATTCTAATTCAATATGTAAAACAATAACATAGTAAATTGATTATGCGTGCACAAAATCGGATTTATTATTTTATCAATTAGTCGCGTTAATTAATATTCTGGATAGAATAATTACGTTTAGGTGCATAGGCAATCCCCTCTTAACACAGTTTTCCCATAATATGATTTGAGAATTAGGTAGCTAACGTGTATTACATTATATAAGTGGATTAGAATCACAGTGTCGCAAGTCACATTTTTTTTCATCGTGAAGAAAGGAGGTTTGTTATTATATTCAAACAAGTGTATTATTCACCGACGAAATTTACCATTAAGCTAATTAAATTAAATAATTTAGTATTAATTTATAGTAACTCTACAATACATTTCACTTGTTCGTTTTTAATATTTTGGCATGTGGAGATGACATTTTAAAAACGAATCAAAATTTTCGAATACGTGAAAAATTTACGCTCGCTGTGATTCTAATCCATTCATATATCAATTCAATGCGAGACGCTTTCGATCAATTAGCACTTATTATTTTTACTGGTTGTGGAAGGTGGTAAAAATTTAACAACATTTCAACGACATAAGTATAAGTAGCAATTATTGGCTACCTTGTGGTTATTATACACATTTTTCGTCTTCGACTCCTCGCTCTAGTCACTTGTTATTTCACGAAAACTTGCTATACTATCTGTAATGATTAATAATCGTATATAATAATAAAACAATTTCATTACAATCCATCCTTGTGGTGGAAATTAATTCTTTAATTCTAGATTTGTTATAAACTATTTTTTTGTCCATTGTATAAACATGCAAGCATGTAGCATCGGTGGTACACGTGGCACGGAATGTGTTAAACACTAATTATGGAGCGATCGCGGTCTTAGTTTCCAGAGTTCTCGAATCACCCCGAGATTTTGTTTTCAACGATTCCGTAAACCCGGCTTGGCGTTTACGCTCCAACAACTTCTCAAAGCCTTCGAATATCTCGTAGACGTGTACGTTAATTGGCGCGGAGTCGAACGTAGGCGGGCTCTCTTTTGAACAAAACCAATTTGTACAGCTGTCGCCGCGGCGAGCTCGACGCCCTTATTCCTCGATCGAGACGCGGTTCGAAAATAAACAACCCCTCCGAGGTCAGCGACTTCCTTTCCCTTTGCCGATGAATCGCGCCGGCAGATTAAATTTTTTCGATCCCGATTGTCATAAATTTTTATTGCCAGAATCAGTTCTCGCGGGATGTGTGCAAACATCGTTCCCAACGGTATGAACGATTCTTCTCCGTCAGAGGAGCGAAGAGTTATGGGTTCCCGCAACGAAAGTCGGTAGGGAATCGAACAGAAAGAGCGATCCTGCTGGACGGAATCCTGTTTTATTAGACAGTGGCTCGGCCAACGTGTCCAATTAAACGCCAGTAGTATTCTGACACATTGATATCAGTTTTATTTATCGATTGGACGGTCCTCTTACAATGACGATCTTCGACATCCATTCTTTTTGAACGAACGGTACAATGGCTGTACTTGTTACATCGACATTGCTCATCGCATTCAATTAATTTGCGGACACTGTCGAAATGCTATTAATTAATATAATTAATAAAAGTCACAAAAATCTCTAAAATTTTACAAATTTAATGAATTCGAAGTTTTTCATTTAACCAAATTGAAATGAAAAAGTTCCGAATTGGGGATTCTAAGAAAGTCAGGAAGATATCGTTGACGTGACAATTAAAATATTGAAAGAAGTATCTTTTCTGTATTGTAACTGAAATTTCTGCGCCCTGGGAACCATCTGATCGAGATGACGGACGACATTTGAATGAGAAAATCGATTAGACTGTCCTCGATAGGGTCGACAACTTGGAGATTTCTCGCACGCAATTTCATCTTTGCAACTGAGGATACGTGTCCTTGTAACTTCAACAGCGAGGTAGAATAGGTCGTGGAACAGCTAACTGGTTTTGTTTCGACCACGGTCGCAAGACGTACACACACGCACGCCAGGCTTGCTCCATTAATTTTGTTTCCGCTAAATCCTCGGCTGTTACATGGGATTTATGTAGCGAGCGGACAAGTACGAAAAATGACCGTGGCAAGCGGAATACAAATTGACGGACGATTGGGACGACGCGACGATCCGCGCTTCATTAGATTGCCCTGTCGTCGTATAATTGAAATAGCGTCGATCTAATTCCGGTGCAAGTGCTTTTAACATTGTTGGATTAATCGATCCGCATGGATTCAATTCCGCGGTGTCTCTAAAACCATGTTTATGATAACGAGACGTCGCTGCCAATTAAAACATGTAACGAACATCGAAAACCACCGTGGAACTCGTCGATATTTATCAGAATCAGTTTAGAATCGATGGGGAGATATGATTGGTATTAAACGGCGGCGTTGATAATTCAAGCGAAAACCGTAACGTTTGATCGATGAATTAGCGATGTCGCGTATTTCGCTTGTCATTGTTCTCGTTCTCGATCGGATTGTACGCGATTCAATAGAAAGGATGCCGGAATACTAATCCTGAAAATGGAGGAGCTTAATCGGGTCGGCACGCGAGGAACGCGCTCTATTATCGCCTTCGAAATTCCCAAATCTCGGAATGCTCAATCATGCGAGAGCGCGGAAATGTCCTAGGAGAAATGTAACCTTCAAACCTCCAACCATTTTTCAAACTCCGATGTTTCATCGACAGTGTTTACTATTTCGTTCATTGCCGAATGTACTTGCAATGAACATTCTTTTTTTAAATCGTAATTTTCGATTAAAAACGTTTTTTTAATTTATTATAAGCAGGTACACGTTTAGATAATAAAATATGTATTCTTTTACAATTTACGGGAAAATATTTACAGATTTGAACTGTATACTTTGCCAAGTTCATCGATTAAAATAATTATTTATTTCAAATATAATTTAATATGGGTGATCAGTAAGTTAGTATTTAATAAATACGCTCATTTAATGAATAAAATTCATTTGATGAAGATTCGTTAAAATTTTACATAGAAATAGTAAAATTAAAATTGATGTAAATAGAGCAATAATTTGATTATAAATGAAAATAAAAAATATCACTCAGATTTAATATATTCAAGCGTTGTTATTGCATACGCTAATATAAAATTATAATACACACGGGACATCTACAACGGAAATGAGTTAGGGTCTCATACTAGAATCAATTTGAAGAAGCGAAAGTACAAAAGTTCGTTGCGTCTCTAAAAATAACAGAGGTGTTCAAGGTAGACGGAGATATTGCACCACTCTGTACCCTTTATGTTTGCGCATCTTTCCTTGCTAGTATAAAAGGAAATCGCTTTATACACGGGATCTATAGTGACATACCATATAGAATCAAATTTCCGTCTCTTCAATCTTCTTCTTCGCGTATAAAGTTATTAAACCGCAACGCGACTGAAAGAATGCTGCTATCGTGATTGATCGTTGTTTTACAATGACATAGAAGTAAAAAGATATTGTTCTCCTCCGAGATTTTCGTCTAATATTTCCATCCATCAGTGTTCTAATTCAAGGAAACATATAGTCGACGAACCAAGTCTGTACACGCAAAACGAAACAGTGTGCATGACGCATACGTTGTAGGTGGCGTAATAACCTTGCTCATCCGAAATATGTTCATAATTCTAAAAAATGAGGAAAAAAAATGAAAATGTGAGGAAACGTATGAAACTATGAGAAAATGCGTACGACAGTTATGTTGCGTTTAAGAGAAGTCCTGTATCTCACGATGAAAAATATTTCCCAACGAAGAAAATGTCGGGGTTGAGCGAGATCGTACTCGCGTTGATGCATTCCAAACGAATACGTAAAACTCACGAGAGCTTACGTTGCCCGGCGAGAACGTTTCACGTTCGACTGGGCAGTTCGAATTTTTGATACGCGTGCTACCGACAGTTTTAAATGAAGTTAAAGATAGATGGGAGAGGCTTTATTCAACCATCGGGAGATTTATGATAGGGACTCGGACTGCGTGAAGTCTTCGGAGAGGGTGCACGAAACTAAAGCAGAACTGTCTAAAGTTTTTTTTTTCATTTTGAGGATTCGTTAAAGTGATTTCCAAAAACTGCAGTTTGAAAGTAGGGCGTTCGTGTTAATATATTTTTAAAAATCAATCTTTACGACCTACCTTAGAATTTACTAGACACGTTACGTTATCCGTCTACTTGCTTTATTACCAAAAACAAATGCATTAATTTATAGGACGTTGCTGTTTTCATTACATCAATTTTGCGCCATTTAAGAATAATAGGGAAGGAACTAGAACCAATGTACATTTAATTAATTATAGATGTTACTACACAACATCTATAAACGGATGATTTACAAAAGTGTTTAAACAATTTATTATTATCGAAGGAAAACGATCTAATAATTAGACTTTTCTACCTAAATATCACGATTTTAAAATTTTTGGTTATAAGAACCGATATTTAATCTTGCGATTGAAAAGGGTGTTAAGTAAAAGTATACACCGCGTCAGAATTCTTTGTACACCGGGTGCACAGTATGGTTCTAGCAAGATTAAAAAAACGTCTATTAAATAGTTAACGTAACATGTACGTTTGGTGGGAGGACCAGCCGGCGAAATTGACGGGCAGGACCTCTATCGACCAGTCCAGGTCGCGCGTAATCGCGTTAAAGGAAAATATGCGTTCTCGCGGCCGTGCCGGCCGTCAAAAATTTCATTCCACCCGTCTATTCGGCGGGTATCGGCTGACTCCTGATGCCTTTTCAGCATTCCGAATTCAATCTGCGATACGTTAATGCCTCCGTAAAGTTCGCAGCCTGCCACGCTTATTTACCGTGTTTACCAAAGATATTGAAATTCCGTGGAAGAACGTGAACGAGAACCGACCGAAACTTTGTGGCCCGTGAAACTTTTAACGGCATTTCCCACCAGTCCCACGAGTCCACTCGATGGGTTATCCGCATTTTCGGGGGAGAGGCTGCGAGTTCCATTCCATAGAGGCGGCAAGTTCCGCTCGCCGTCGGTTTCACCTCCGTTGAACCCTCGGCGAAGTCTCATCGCATTTTTGGGGGAAGCGACGTGGAAATATATTGTTGCTGTGTTTCGCGGCTGGCTCTGATATCAAAAAAGTTTTTTTATGTCCTTTTATCCGGGGGTGATACTTAATCAAGTAGCTACGGGTGTTCATACATTTAAAGGGCAACTTGTTCTTCTTCGGAGAAGAATAATCATTGGTCGTGCGAAGGTGTAGCCGAATAATTTGGAACTCTCTCTCTAGGTTTTTATTATACTTTCGTTAAGTTACATACATAGATTTATAAATACAATTTCTTTTTCACGCAGGACTACCGCACGATGTCCGTTTATCAGTTTATTAAGTTTCCTTTTAAATGCATACAGTAATTTTCTGACAATGTCAGCTGTAAAACATTATCTTCATCGGTAGTGGTGACTATTTAAATTTGAATATTTAATTTTATTTGAAGAAATTTAGTTTAGAAATGGCTCATAAATATTTTTACGAACAATTAGCCCTTAATTTTTACAATTAATAATACAATTACGCAATGGATTCTTGTAAAATTGCCAATCTTATCAAAAAATATTTTCGAGGATCGACATCGTGTAGGAAATTGGGTTCCTTATAAAGGAATTCAATATACAGTGGGGTGCCTCGGTATCTGGTCGTTTCAGCCTATAGTTAGCATACATTTTTTGTATTAGCATATATGGATACGTCCCATGCGGAAATATATATTGTATATTATATAAAATTCCGGGTTTAAGCATTCTGTATGGATTTTATGCAGTTATTAAGGAACCGAAAAAACGATACTTATAAAGAATTTAATAAACCTTAAGATCTTGATAAAAGACTATGATAAATCTTTGAATTATGATCCTCTGAATAAAAGAAGTCAGAGCAGGATAAAGAACCGATGAAGAAATGTTATTTTAACGAATAGATAATTATGCAGACGAAAATTTTTACAGGATAGACGGCAACAGCCGATTAAAATGCCCTTAAACCCCTTTATATCTCAAAGGGGGAGGGGCCAATACAAAATGGGGAGGGCCAAGCCAGAAGGGGAGTTAACTCTCCAAGGGACAGAGCTAATAAACGAGGGTGCAATCCAAAAGGTGGCGGGACTAATAGAAAAGGGGCGGGACCAATCCCCCCTCCCCAGGGAAAACCTTGTTTATTGTTTATAAATAATCTGACTAAAGGATTACAGAATACTCGTTCTTAATGCGTAACGATTTTACATAAAAAATCTGACTATTAACCCCTTGCACTACGACTCCTTTTACGTTACATTGATTAGCACTATTGTCTTTATCTGCTTCTGTTTTTAAACTTTGATAACAGAAGAATTATATTTAATTTCGATTTATAAGAAATAAATAACACTTTTATTTAGTAGATTGTACATGGAGTTTTCATCAAGAGTCTGACTCGTTATTATAGTGCAAGGGGTTAAGTAGAAAATGAAGAGGCTCATACAAGAGAGTTTTAATTTTTTTTAGCTTTAAAAAAAATGTTAAAGAATGACTATTGTGTATAGTAGACGAATTCTACATTAAAATGACCACGTGTCTTGGAGCTGTGGAATATCTACAAGGTGTCCAATAAATATTGTACTTCTCAACACGTGTATTTTTGATGAAATTGTATATCGAAATATTTCATCGCTTCGCAAAGTTTCGTAGGAGGTTGACTCCTACCGATGAATATATCATCGGTAATTTAAGATAATTTCATACGTAAGAATCTAACACCCTGTAGAGATACCGCACCGGTCTGTGCCAGCTTTCAGGCAGTCAATGGGAAGATTGGAGCAGCTTTGATGCTCTTTGTCGATCGCAGAGAAACCGGACTGTAATCTAACTTTTGTCGTGCAACGTGTCACGCTTGGTGTCCGGCTTTTCCTTTAATTCAAAGATACGGTATCACTTTCTGCTCGTGTCCCCTGTACCGATCGTAAACCGGGAAACGCCGATCTGTGCTTTTTCACCGGTCACGTTCAATCTCGATTAATTGGATCTTGAAAACGACATCAAACCGCAAACCAGTATCCAAGATGAATTATCTCGCGTCCCTGGCTACGCCGGTGATATTTCTCAACCGCGTAACCTTTGCCCAACGATGAACGCCGCAAAGGTTAGGGGTGAGGTTGACAATTGCATCATTGAAATCGTCGAAATCGGCACTGTTCAACCGCTGAACCGTATCATCGATTTTTCCAAATCTTTTGCGCTAGATAATTCACGTATGGGAAATGGAAGTCTAAGTGCGTCAACTCGGATGGCTTCATCGTTTAGTAATTCTTTGTGATATAACAACGGATCGGTCTCTTGATGAAGATTTATCCGTAACTCACTATTGTATAAATGTTATTCGTTTCTTTTAAATTCAAACAAAACTTGATTCTTCAACAATTAAATGATTCTTTGACATACAAGATCTCCTATTAAGGAAATTATTAACACGTTAAGTGCCAAAAAGCAACCACAAATTCGAGGTAATTTAATTAATGAAATTGATGCAAGAAAGTTAAAATCTATCATAGTTGGTATCGTAGTTCTTCCGTATTTCAAATGTCCTACTATAATTCAATTCGTATATATTACCACAAATATTAACTGTGAAAACTATTCGAAAACATATAGTTCAAGATTAAAATGTTCCGAGAAGCATAGACTACGCGTGTGGCATTTTTTTATTAGAAACAAACCGTATAAGATAACGAAGAATATCTTGCTGATAAAACATATTCAATGACGATCGAGACTATCGAAGCATTCCAGGCAGTTCCGTCACTATCGATACGCCGACAACGCCGTAAATCTTATCTGCAGGGGGACATTGCATTTTCTTCCGATTTAAATTTCAATTATCAGTAGCATGACGGTAAAAGTCATAACACCTACCGTATCACGACGTATCCGACGCTTTTGCTTCTACAATTTCGAGCACTTCTTCAAAATCGGTGATTATTCCCTATCCGCGCGGTTTACCACCAATTTAGCAACAAAAGGTCGAGGTGATCGAAACGCTCATCGAGCGAATAAAAGAGCCAATATCATAGAAACTTTATTGTACAAAGATTATGGAACGGTCTGTCGATGAAGTGTAGGGTTCGAGACGTGACGATGACGGAGAGGGTTGTTCGGAGTAGGATCGGGTAGACGATAGAGGAGTGTCCGAGGGAAAGCGAGTCGGTATTTCGCGGTGAACTATGCCGATTGGAGGAGAGCCAGAGGCCCGAGGCTTCCAAACGTTCCTTCGATTCCTTCTTCTCTTCGTTATCACAAGCCAATGGTTATTTCTGTCGCGCGGCCGAATCACTGGACGCCTTGACCTGCCGATCGCTCGACTCCGCACGGCCACGACGTGGTCTCAAGTGCATCAAGGCTGCGTCATCCGGCGAACGTTCTCGTTCGTAGTGTCCGCACGTCCCTCGACCCGTCTCGAATGGGAATGCAGAACGTGAAAGGACATTCCGTGGTTTGCTGGGCCGGATCGCCATCGGCATGGTATCGGAGGAACGCGAAGAGTTTTCCAAAACGGTTTCCCCAGCCGTGCTCCATCCCCCGAGTCCTTTCGCGAGGCTGGAGTCACACGCTGGGGCAGAGACAAAAATACACCGCGCCCAGTCCTCTCCTGCGTGGAAAACGACGTCGAATGGGGTATTTCTGATTGGTGGTGATGCGCGTCGCCTAATCGCTGTACTCGACCGTCTCCTCGTACTCCATCGATTGGTGCGACTTGGACGACGACGAGGTCACGGACTTGATCGACGACGAGGACTCGATCACCGACTTCGTCTGCACGCTCTGCACGGACTTCATCGCCGCTACCGATTTCGACTCCGACGACACGTTCAATGACTGCTCCACCAGGCTGTCCCCGGATTCGTTTACTGCGAGCACAGAGAAAATTTTGTTAGGCGTCGTCGAGCACGTGTATTACGGACGAGTGATTCGTCTTCGGACGGTGTCTAATTGAACGTGCTCGCCGCGTGTGTCAGCGACAGCCGCGATTTATGTATAGCGTGCTACGTTCTGTGTACCGTTTCCAAGGGACCGCGATTTTATTAGCGACTGGTTACTTCGTCCAATTTCCGGGAGATTATAAAGGAATGTTCGTGGTTGACACTTTGACCGCCGCGTCGGTCGCGTATATGTTTTACCACTGAACCTATTATGCCGGACATGATGAACATTTTCACATTTTCTGTTTTAGAATTATTGACATTAGTAATCATTATTCGTACTGAAAAGATATAATAAAAATGTCAACAAGCCTGAGTAAATTTACCAGGTTTTGAAATTAATTTTACTGTGATACATTCCAACAAACTGAATGTTATTAAGATTTTTAAAATGCAAACGAGAATTGCAATTTTTAGCTATCTAGCTTCGTTTCATTTTTCTCAAGAATAATTGCGACAACTGGTAATTAGCTCGTTGGAGAGCTCTCTAAAATTACTTGTCGGCAACTCGTATTTATTTGTGAAGTAGTAAGTACTGCTTCGAATGAAATATAAAGCGAAAGAACATTGGAGTTGGTTACTCCGCTTCAATCGAATTATAAACTTTATGATTTTATAACAATAATAAGTGGGCAAGATCTGAAACGGTGAACAGGTAAGCGGAATAGGAAAACATAATAAAAGAATTTGTACTTGGTTTTTGTATCTCACAATCGTTGCGCAAAATCAACAGTACAGTCGTCGCTAGACTAATAATGAGATAAATGGATGCTTAAACGGAGCACTTAGTGTTTCGTGGGATGCCAAATACTTGGATTGTAAACAGTACTTTAAGCCGAATTTATATATTCTCCTTTTGGATGATGTTCGCGAATGATTCACTTACGAGGAATGCGAAAAATGACGAAGGATATGAAGAATGTTCTCAGATGAATCATCCGAGACAATGGTTCAAAACTAAATGCATTTATTTAAAATACTGATTAGGAGCTCCCACTTGATTGTACACTGTTTAATCGAACTAAACATAGATCAGGTTGACTTAAACATTTATGTCGACCAAATCAACTGTAATTGTTTCTAATAATTACTTGATAGTTGTTCACTTCAACTGAATAGGATGATTATCGTGTTCAAGAAAAGTGTTCCGAACGATTTTCTCGAATTCCCTCGAAATTAAAAGCAGTAAACATGGGGATGCAGCTTTTAGATATAGATTAGTACCGAATTTACAAGTTCTACAAAGATGAATATACTCTGATGTATGGAGTAAGATTAAAAAATTGTAATGCATAACCCTTAACAAAACAACAAGGTGAAACGTTGTAGTTAAAAGTGTAACGAATTAAAAAAAAAAGCGATATTGATAAATCAGTATGTAATTTCAAAGTTACAAATGGAGGCTTATCTGGATCTAGCCACTCGTTCAGTTACACATAAATTAAACAATAACTCATTACCATTCTCGCGTCACTGAACATTCAATTTGTTTAATATATTACAGTCAGAATGTATTTCAAAACCTACTTAACACTTCGACTGACACGCCAACAACCTCAAAAATGTCATACAATTAAAGCATTTCATTTCATTAAATTCAAATTGCAAAGTATAGTTGTATATAGTACTTTACTTTTCCAACATTCTTCAAAAAATTAATTTTCAAATCTGACTAAACAATTCCGTCGTCCACAAATGAACGACGCGATAAACAATGCGCTAAGAATTAGTGTCGCCCAATGATAACCAACGCGGCACTCGACGCGATATCGCGGTATCACCTGCAATCGAAACCGACCCTACCAAACCGAGATCTCCAGAAATCGCTTACAAATACGCATTTTTTCCTGGAAACAGCTTTCTTCGGCAAACCCCGATGCTATTCTATTGTTCCGACTTTGAACCGCGCGGACGAGGCAGATTTTCTGAACGGTAGGGTTGGTGCTCGAAATTCAAATCCACTTTGCGGGGTCATTCCGTTAGAGGCACCACGGTGGATCCGGTTCGAATCGCGGAGTCGAAAGAGAATCGGATTGAATTTATTCCACGTACCTTTAGCGATCTCCATCACCGAATGAAAAGTCCCAAGCTGGCTTCACGGATCGCAAGTCGGCGTCTTTTTCCCAAGGGTGGATCGTAGAAGGAGCACGAACAACTCGAGATCGAACTCGCGAATGGACCGAACCTCCGAGCTTCTGGTTATTCTAAACCGGTAGCCGGACGGGAGAGGGAAAGCCCGCGATCACGTGGCAATTGGTGTTCCGGGGCCAGGGGCACCAAGGGGCGAGAAAATGCTCGGCGTGATCCGAGGCTTTTACGACGCGGCGATGTATATTCGTGGAATTTCGAATGGCTCGCGACGTATGCGTTCCGACGCTGAGTCAATGTTCTTCGGACAGCGACGCGTCGCGCGACCCTGTCCGAACGAAGCCCAAACGTTTCTTCTGTCGGCCCCTCGATGGAACATTGAACGGTCCTCTGGTGCAAGGCCACACTCTAGCACGAAATCTTTAAATCGAAGGCGAAAATAAGAAACTTGAATGCGGAAGCTTCGATTTGCAGAAGAATTCGATAAATGGCTGACTAAAACTGAAACTTGACCCTATATGGGCCCGTGTAACTTACATGTTACATGATAATATGTCGAATTTCTACCAAATAATTTTAGTCTTTTTCAAAAGATGATCTATACATCTTAATTATTCAAGGTCTCTAAGATAAGCAATAACAATATTGGTGATGACTGGCAGCATCATCAACCTGAAATATCAAAGTAAACGCCTCGCAAGTTCTCTGCATGATGTTTAAGAAAAAAGATTGGCCCGTAGAAGGTTAAGATAAGAAACGGAAACATAATTATAATCTTGTAATTAATCATTTAATTTAAACTATAATATCGCTCTACAATTAAAACACCTTTTCCTTTGGTTTTATTTTTAACCCTCAACTGCTATTGCTGCTCTTGTTCAACTGTGGTGATAATATAATTCTAAGAAAAATTGCAGAACACAATTTTTATTACATTTGTTTCTATTTAATCAAACTTACCTTTATTGTTGATATGAAAAGTAAGAATACTTGATTTTGATTCTTTTAATTACCACTTTTATGGTAACGGTAACGCAATAAACATGTAAGTTTAATACTAAACTAAAGTGTAGTAATTAAGGGCTAAAATTTGTATATTTTTTAATAAGTCATAACTTAAATAAGTAATAATGCGATTTTTTAAATTAGAATATACGCTGTAATTTTGTAATGCAACTTCACACAACACTCAGCCACTTTGGCCACTACGGTAGAATTACATTTTGGCCAGAATCTTTTGGCAATCATTCTATACGATTGCCTATCTATACTATCTAATTGCCATTTGTGTAAAATCGTGTAGCTTATTCAAAACTAAAGATTGGCAGTCGGCATATTAATGATCTTTGATCTTCCTAGAAAAATATTAACCTTTTGCACTTGAAGCCATTTTAAGCTTAGATCCAAAATTACTATTTTAACCAGCTGTAGTATAGTGCTTAGTATAATTTATGCATGTAAGATTGAGTCTTGTGACTTGTAAAACTGTTACGCTTTTAATAGAAGTTGTCTTTAATAATGTCAACATTATTTTCTTAATTATATAACAATTTTCATTGACGCTTCAGAGGCGTCACTCGAGTGCAAAGGGTTAATACCGTTCTGTATCAAGAAAATAGTGTGCATTGAGTCACGATGCAGATACCATTATTCTTTTTTCGTTTTTCTCTCCTCCATTTTTCGCATCGTCATCTCAATCGTCTCAAAACCGCAGAAGACAGATTTTTCGCGTGCCAACCAATTTCCAACCTCTATTAACTCGCAGAAGTTTCTAACTATTTCTGTATCTGTAGTTGAACCGGAGCCGACATATACCACACGCGACGTTCTTTCAAACATTTCGAAACATCGAGCCGTGACTGACGAGTTCGATTCAAGACAAGTTTGTCTTCGATGGTGCTTTGGACCTGGTTCGCCATTGTAAAAATATTTGCAGTGTTCGCAGTGGTATTCGCTTCGATTTCGACGCCAGCGAGAGGGTTCGGTTACTACGCGATCGAACGGCGCGGAGCAATTCCATTGAGTGATTAGGTTAAGATTAAGTTCCATTGTTCGTATGATCTAACTAAACAACGCCCGAACGCGGTGTTTCATCGACAAATATAAACAGAAGCTGTTTCCTCGGATAACAATCGTTGGTGGGTAACGTCACTCGATTGCGCACATCTTACGATTTTGCAGAGACACGGAGGATTCTTGTCCTATGAGTACGGTAGCCCATAATATATTTACAGCGGCGCGATGTGTACAGCGGAGTCATTCCCAAGCTTGTGGACCGATCGGATGATTCGAACTCGAAGAGAGTAACTAGACTTCAACGAAGAGAACTCCCCGGAGGGAAACTCGAGAAAAGGATCCCATTTTACAGAGAATTAAGATCGGTGTTCCTTCCCAGCAGCTAAATGAACTGGGATGGGAGAGAGGAAGCAAAGCCCTGGTCAAATGTCATTGGGTTAAGAAGAGCCTTCTTCCGGCGTTCTTGTAACAACAACGTTTTACGATCGCGGAGCAGTTAGTGTATTGAGAGGATTGACTTGTTTGCAGATGTACTGGATAGCTTTACTTTGACAAATGAGGTCCGCCGGTGTTCAGGATATTAAAGGGTAGGTCTACTTGGAGAAGTGTTCGCTTGAAACAAGATAAATAAAACTCGAAGCTTTAAAGATCAATTTCCCACCTAGCATAGAAAATCGTCCTACCATAGCATAAACAAGAAAGATTATTCTCATCTCAATTATATCATAGGATTATAAACCCCATAATGCTCTGTTACCAGTGTTTGGTCATTATATAGATGACAAACAGCAGATTATTTATTAGGTCACAATTCCGCTAAATATATATTAATTTTGTGTCACGTTATCAACTCGTACGTTTGTTACGTTTGTTAACTTCGCACGCGGCTGGAACATAGTTGCACAATCAATTCTCTGATGACATCATCCATATTAAGTTTATACATTATCCTCGTCAATCTTGCCCGTAATTTTGTGTTTCGAACAAACCTGTAAACGCGCAGCATGATCGGATAAAAGTGCAACACGTCGCAGCATCTAGAGAAAATATCATGGCAGGAAAAATATTGTCGCGACTGAAAACTGATTGTTCACGAGGCTTTGACTGTTCGCAATATCAAGCGAAAGGGTTGCGGAAAGACGGAGAACGAATTATCGAAGAGCACGGCTAACACGGGTTTCGCAATTTCTCGCCCGGAAACTGCGATTCCTTCATCCGTTCGTTTTCGCAGAATTTCAATGAGAAAAATCACGGCGAAGGTCCCGACTTCGCTCGCAAATTATACTCGATTTTCAGCCGAATGATTTACGCTCTGGCAGTGTTCCCCGTTAGCCGTCATCTCGGCCGGCGATCATGGTGGGAAAGCTCGTTGAAAATCAGCCAGATTCGTCACGCTTCTCCTGCACAGCCTTTTGTCCGGAGAGTCTCGATTCGAGACCGCTCCCACCTCCTGCCGCGACCGTACTCACTAAATTTAATAGCTGATTTTCCGGGCTGGATAATGACTCAGCCGGTAATCGCTGAGACAGCTTTTCCCGAGGTGTTCGTGACTAATAATCGATGAGTAACGCTAATATTAGCGGATTTTCGTGGCCACCGTCCAAGGCCCCACTGTTTTTCGGACGATAAATATCGAACCAACCTGTCAACTACTGTCGAATATGTTCTAATTAAAATCGCGGAAATTTCGGTCCAGCGATAATTTACATTTTGATTGCTGGTACGTCTTTGAAGAATCGCGAATGAACCTTGATAATTTATAGGGAAGTATCACTCCTTTGGGAACTCTCGTCTAAAATAAGGTTTGGTCTTTGAAGAATTTCTGTGCTCGATGGCACAATGTGAGTCTTCGAAATTGCGTGAGATAACATTAATCTGCTCGTTTAAACGAGTCGCAACACGAAGGAAACGTGTCACTGGAAAATTTTTTAAAGTAATGATTAAATTACGTTACTGCGAGAAAAGTCTTGGTCCAGTACCAAAATTGTCATCGCTGTACAGCACGGCTCTATCGAAACCAATTGTTCTGATACTCGCAGACGGAGTTGTACATCGTCTGCCAGACGATTACCAGCCGCTGTGCCGCGAGAATAGTACTTTTATTTATATTTGTTATAACAAAGTGATGAGTCAAGCTGTGCTATTTCTACGCGGCGTAACGAGCTCGCCCAAGGTGATTCTCATCGCATCAATTTCGTGGGGAAATTGAGGCTGCCGACGGAAGTTACCCCCGACCGCGAAAACATACACGATACGAGATAAGCGCGTGGGCAAGCCTCTCTGTCGTATGTGTGGGAAAATCGTGGAACCATTGATACGATTTAGACGGCACGATTAAACTTTTTGTGAATCAGAGCTGAAGCGTTGCAGAGTCAGGAAAAATACGGAGAAAGAGTGACGAATGACTTCGAATCCCAAAAATAATTATTAAAGTTGACTTTCCGTCTGAGAATCCAACTCAGATTTAGTTAGAAAACTTGGTCTGGCTCTTCGAGAATTAAATAGCACTCTCGCGTTTGTTGGAAGGAATGAACCTGTGAGACGTTGACTATTTATTTATTTAACACGATAGGTGCCGAAAATTAACTCAACAAATTTTAATAAGTCGTGTTTGTCACATTGATACGCTACGAGACTTTAAGCCCATTTATTCTTTTAAATTGCACTTGTACGTATTTGTCATACATGAATAAAATCCGTGGTCTATTTATTACACTGGATAATATTTCATCTCTCTTTTAAATTAAACATGCTAGTCAAATTTAATTCGTTCGAATATATTTACAATAAAATTATATATAATATTACAATAAAAATAGATGACCTGAAATAGTAAAAAGTTAGTGTCGCAGGTGCTTGTTAGCATTATTAAAAAAATTGTTCTTTGTGATTTTAAATAACCGTGAACAGCGTCAACATTGTACCATGGACGCGTTTTCTATAGCCTTTTATTCCACGACGTGTTCTTCGCGCTTGCACGTGACACCGCGGCGAGGACGGTTCCAAAAAAGAGTCACGGCTCGGCCTGTGGTACTTATTGTTAGTTAGGCAGACGAAAGCGTTCCCGCAGGGGACGTGCTTGGTAAAATAAGTTACACGCAGGGAGGCCGGCTTCTCGGGTTTCGTGAAAGGTTTTCGTCGTCCCGGTTCTCATCAACCTTTTACGCGGAGCCACTAGAAATTTACGCTCGCCCGCGAGGAAGTCGATTAACGTGACTCCTCTCAAGAAGTTTACGATGATTTCTGACGAGCAATGAGGGCAGGAAGCTGCTAGATATTCTGCCTCGTATCGCACGAGAGGTATTAGAAGTATATCATCAACACTGTAGACTAGAGAAGGATAGATAACTCGTGTGTGGTACACGTGAGTACGGTATACTCGAGTATAGCGTCTATGAATCGGCATGGTGGCATCACGAAGGTGTGCGAGACTAATCTGCGGTTGTTTAATGTCAAAATTAATATATCGCGAATAAAAGTGAAGTTACCGAGCTAAAATTAGTACTGTGCTTTGTGCATGGATTTTTCAATTCGATAATAAAGCTTTTTTCACAAAAAAAGTAATTCTTTTAGTAAGAAAATGAGAGATGGAAAATTAATTTCTACACAGTTCGTTTTAACGTAAAAGGTGCAATGAAAATATGTATTTAAAAATTTTTTTTAAATTACTGGTACTTGATTTTCGGCTAAATGCCACCACTTGAGACAATTTTATCTCTAAGAACAACGTTGTATATTTAAACACCATTTTGTATCAATACAGCTTGATAAAAGTGAAATTATAATTGTTATAATTGATAAAAGTGCAGTTTCTTATAATGCTAGTCATTCGACAAAATTTCAATCGCGTCAGCAAGGAAATTGTAATAATTCCTGGTTGTATCCGTGGAAGTCTTTGGAAATGGAATCTATTATTGCATGTACGCAGCTTCTTTACAAGCTTCGTTTTCAATGTGCACAATATGCCAATAGAAAGATGCTGGGTCGGAGCTTGTCGACTGCGATATTCTCGGATACAGTTCATTGAAATCCGAAGTACTTATTCGACAAATAACCTGCGCACAGACGTTGATTCATCAAACGCTGAACTGCATTACCATCGCTGATTTCGAATTTATTTTTTAATAAATTCTGAATCCACGTCGTTGGACTTTTTTAGTCACGTTGAAGGATCGGTCGACTCTCAGGTTTTTCCAGGAAACGGGGAATCGAAAAAAGAGAATCAGGACCGCCGAAAAAGCTTAGTCCGTCGGAGCATTTTTGCTTCGTTCGCGTGAAACGCGATCGTTACCGTTTCCTTGACGGGAAATGATCACGAGGGATCGTAAAAAGGCTTTGTTGTCATCGGGTTCGGTAATCTCTGAGCTATTATCTGAATTATTACGCCGTTTCCGGAGGAGATGAGTTGCCTGGCCCATGGGTTCCGCTGTCTCTTCAAATAGACGGTGTAAATATTTGCACCGATTTTTCGTTTTCTCGTCGAGATCTCCATTTATATATAACTCGGCACCCCGAGCGCCATCCGCGCGGTTGGTGCACACACGTGCCAAGCTGCAGGAATGCACAACCATTGTTCTTGGCCGGAAAATGTCGCACGCAGATACCGAACTGTAAAAACGTGAACTAAATTCATACCGCTGTAATTATTTATACGTTTCTGCAAGTAGACTGTCCCTGAGAGTTTCTGATTCTGATACGATTTCTTTTGACGAAAGGAAAAAACTACCCTTGCAGAGGATGCTTCGCTCTTAGAAAATAAAAGTTTGAAAGTTAATTTAAAATTTGCGAAACAGCAACGTCAATGATATATTTTGTTCATTTTTCACTCTTAAATATCCTCTTGGAAATAGTTGCACAAAAAATGTTAGGATAATACGTCACCCATTTTTGTTACACACTTTATCCCAAAAGATTATATTTCATTTATGCAGATTTTAAAGAAATGCATCGATGTCAATAGAACAAGAGGAGGGAATATTCATTCGAAGGACCGTGTGGAGGTTAATTGCTACAGTTTTAGATAAATTATGATCATTATCAGACTTAGCCATGTTTGGTTTAGGGGAACAAGAGACGTTGGCTAAGTAACGAGGCTTACGATCCCTCGAAGGAGATGTTATCGACATGTCTGATGATTCATCCTGTCGGTTGTCTAATCGAACCGGTAGCATCTATTCGCGTTCAAAGATACCGTGAATCGCGTGGGTGCAGATTATATATATATATCCAGCAAATAGATTCCGAACCAATAACATTTATTCTTGTAACGAATTTACGAATCCGATTTATTCGTCTCTTTAAATATGTTTATTCCATCCGACCGAGCCATTAACATTTTAAATATTGCCATCGGCCGGCGATGTAGCAGCCTCCGGTTTAATTCCACAGACGATAGCAATCGTTCGAGTAAAATACGTTTCATCGCGGCTAGCTTTTCATCGGGGCCGTCAATGATTACTCCAACCGGCTCTTTGACCGAGAAGCGCTGTTTATGAATTCATTCCGCTATGAACTTGCATTTCTATGCAACGTCGACTGCGGCATTTATTTTATCATCGTGTCGCTGGCTTTAATCGATTGGTCGGCGAGTTTTTCGGTGCGCGGTCGCTAAAAAAAAAAATAACTGCCGACAAATATTTGAGCGAAATGTTTGATTTTTCAATATTGAAAGCAAAATGTTCTGCCGAAACACGTGTGTAATATTAATTAAATACAGCGCGGTGGAAGTTTCGTTGGAATGTTTATTCGGATGTGTCGAACAGGCTGGGATAGACTTTACGCTGCGAATTTATTTTTTACCAAACTATTGCTAGTACACCAATTTCTTAAATTAATACAGCAAGCGGAATTCGGTCCAAAGAGATAAAAAGCGACGAACGTTGTACCAGTGCTTTCGTTATTTTACAAGTACCGTTAAAGTTGAACCGTGTTGTGTTACACAGAGCTTGTTTATAACAACCAGCAGGCAGGGACGTATGGATGTTCTAAAATAGGTGTGCAGTTACAGTTCGGTCACTACAAGAATAAAACATTGTTGGGGACATATATTGCATTCCAACTTGCATGCGTCAGCTGATTACACAATATTACAAAACGTTGGACATAAATTGTATAAAAAGTGCGACCAATTCCAAGATGCTTCTATTTCAAGTCAACAATCTTTTTCTTTTCTTAGTTATTTTTTGTTAGGTGTTCCTTCGAACATCTTATTGCTTTTACAAACACGTAAATTGCACAACCATGAGAGTAGTTTTGATGCTATTTAATATTCTTGAAGATATCGCAATTTCTAGAGTTCTGTGAGTTACGACGCCCCTGATTTCGACCGCGGTAGTGAAATTATTCTAAAACTAACAATAATTCTAATTTCATTAACTTTGAAAATTTTAGATATGCTCTATAGCATTTTAGAAGCATCATTCTTTAAAAGAATGCAATAAAAATCGATCTTTGTTCAGCTGCGTCTCTTGCAGCACAAACAACGTTTCATCCGATAGAAAGCAAAGTTTGCCGAGGAACTCGACGGTACTTGTTTTCCTTGAACTAACCTCGGGAACTTGAAAATCTCCGATACAGCCCGAGCCTACGCACGGCAGACATCGTAAAGTAGCCCCTCGAAGGGTGGAAAAAGGTTTCCTTGTTTCACGCTGAGATTCGCGTTTGATCGTGCCGAGCTGATCACCGGCTCGCCTTCATTTTTTCTTGGAACTCAAGCTCATCGAGCGCCCGTAGCACATTTCTGCGCGTCCGTTTTGCGTCCGGCATCGCGTTCGCGTGATTTTGTTTAGTCATTTTGGTCGACGATCGATAAACCCGTCGAGTGTCGATCGTAGAGGAAATTGTCGCGACGGAATCGAAAATACGAACGTAACTCGGCCCCCAGGATTCGTTTCATTCGACTCCCTCTTTTTGACGGCGGTTTTATGGTAATCGAACCGCGAACCCTGCTTCTCTCGGGAGGATTTACGCAATGTTTCGTGTAATGTACCACTGATTCGGATATTCAATTTTCTGGGGGAAACTGATTTTACGGACGTTGCGAACCCATCGCTGGAATGATTCGATACGAGTGGGACCGTGAGCGCAGCAACCTAAATCGATGTGCGTCAAACGTAAGATCGTTGGCATTTGGCTCACATTTGGGCTTTACGGGAATCTCACCGGCTGTGCTAATTTCGTTTGCAATAATATTCACACTTTGCGGTTGTACGTCTACTCTCAGCTAAAAAAGCTATTTGTTTTTTGATTTTTACTTAAAATTAAAACATATTATCGTGTTACACGTATCTAAACTTTAAAAAAGAATTAATCAATTTTGGTGACTCAGTTTAATTTTGTATATTACGTATTATTGTTCCTTCAACAAAAATTGATGCATTGAAGACAGTTGTGAAGAATTACGATTAAATTGCTCGACGTATTATAATTCAATAGCATTATAATTCAATAAAATTATAATACAATCACGATGTAATTTGTAATTCATATCTCCATTCAATTAAATCACAATGTAAATCTTAATTCAAACTACAGCACAATTACAAAATACTGAGTAAAGGAATGACATTAATTACGAATTAAAAAGCAAGGACGTCGTGCTTCTTTGGTCTCCTCAGGGTGCGACATAAAATGTACTGCACGTCAGAAATATGTATTCGTTCCAACGACCCCTCAATATGGTACTCGATCTGAAAACAAGTGAGAAAGAAGAGCAACCCGCGATCGTATTGCCAGGTCGAATGATGCGGTTAAAATGGAAATGCGATCTGTTTCTCAATCCCCGAGACGTATGTTCTGCACTGCCGCGAAGCATTCAGCATAAAATACATTCGTTATGAACAAGAAAATTAAATAAACTTTCACGGAACAACTTGTTCCTATTCCACATGGAAAAGGCGGTCTTGAACGTTTTCATTCCCGAGAATTTCTTCAGAATTTGATCTTTTACTTTAACCATGGAAGTTGTTCGAATGATTTTTCTGTAGAATTACTTTGTTGTTAAATCCAATTGTATATTTTTGTATAACGTTATAAACCTTTAAACGTACTCAAATGGTATTTGAAACTTACGAGACATCTCCGGTCTTTGCAAGACATTATTAACAAGTTCTGTCGAAAATAACATCTCCGCCACGTGAACGGCATAAGCTTCTTTGCTCGCAGGTTATTTCACTGCTGGAAATCGTGTAATTTACTCCAGCTTGTCAACCAGTATTCCCACGGTGTTACTCCTACTCGTACACCATCGATTTTAACATTTGAATCGGTAAATATTAAACAAGACTGAAGGAATCATTTCTGCAGTAGACGGTTACATCTAAATTAATACCCATCGATATAAAAACATGATTCGTATCATGGCAATAAAATATTCCTCTTTTCAAATGTTTCGTCGAATAGTTTGTTACTTTTTTGATAAATCTATCATCGATACGTATCGAAATAATCTCTCTATTTTAGAATTTTTAACATTTGTGTTAATACATTCGAATGTGAAGAACTATTCGAATAAAATATACGGCCAAAAGAATTCGGATAATTGTCTTAGACAAATAATTATTTGAAACAAGTCCAATGATTGCGAAACCTGAGAGTCACCATGCGTTTCGACGAAACGTTTTAAAGTAGATCACTCGGCGCATACTGCAGATCACGGTTCCCATTGTACAGAGCTATGCAACCGGGAACTTTTATTTCTGGCTCGCAGTACTGCAACGGAATACCATAAAGCTGCCCCGCTATTCCATCGACAAATGGCGACAGCCGCGATTCTGTAACTTACCCGAGTAATTCCGTGCACGTGGTTTTCTGCGTGCAGATGAATAGAAGTCTGATTCTGTTCTTCTCGGATGGGAAACGCACGGGGCGAATGGGATAGTTAATAATTCCGAAGTTGTTTAAACGTAACCTCGCGTAACTGGGGACGGTGCTGCGCGCCGGAACTCGGCCTGGATGCTTTTCGGTCTCCTCGTGGACCTGTTGCACCGGCAGCTACATTGTTCGGTTCGGGAGAATCTGTTGCGCGTGGCTGGAAAGTTGATTAATGAATGAATAGCGTTGGAAGTTCGCTGCGTCGCAACGCGGGTCGGGTCGACTGTGTTCGTCGAACATTTCTCCACGGTCGTTTGTGCCAGAAAACCTGTTATCACGTTCCTATTGTTGCAAAATCATAAGACGCCGCGAAAATTATTCACGTCGCTGTTTAAGAAGTGTTTCATACGGCAGTTATTATAATGTGATTATCTAGTGAACGTCTTTCTTAAATTAAATGAAACAAATTAGATGGAACAAATTTCGCAATTGAATCACTAGATTTCAAAACTAAGTCTTAAAATCTCTGACTCAGCTCAGTCGAGTGCCATAACTTTCTTCAACTCTACAGTATTAAATGACTTCCCATTCCAGGAACAGCAACGTGTCAGGGGAAAGATCTCCTTTCGACGGATCGTGCTGCAGTGGTCAAGGGATTGCAGCGGACAGCACGGAGAGCGACGATATCGACGACGTACCTAAATACCGAGTCGTGATGCACGGTGAATCCGGCGTCGGGAAAACTGCTTTGGTCTCGCAGTTCATGACCAGCGAATACATGAACACCTACGACGCCAGTTTAGGTAAATATTTGAAAGTCATTCCTAATTGACGATCACCATTGGGTCGGCCGCCTAGCAGTTTCTCAGCATTGTTTCATGTCGGTGTGCGCCTTTATCGAAAGATTCATTTCAAATTCGAATCCCCTTGCACCCCTACCGCTCGCCGCAAGTTTCTACGGACTACAAACTCAATTTCAAGTTCCTTATCCTCCCAGGAACTTGTGTCACTTCCATGATAATATCGCGACCGAGAGTTCGGTACGCTTGCGATAGATGCAACGGAGATCAAAGATTGCGCATTCTCGATTAGTGTTAGTGGCAGTCACAGCGGTTGCCGTTCTCGTTGCTAGTTATACTTGAACGTAAACTGTGTACTGAATAGTGTGGGTTACCTTGAATTCACCAAAAATTACTTCGTCGATCATGTTTTCATTGATACGATTTCACTGATATTGCATTCCGATGACATTGTTTGATAACATTGTTATGAAAGGGTTACTTTGAAATCATCGACAATCACCACCTACGTATGGTCGGTGACATGTCGTCGACACTATGATAGCATCGACCTAACTTAAGGTACCTTTTTTTTTCTCGCGGAGGAAATCTGCCTATCAGACACCCCCAGCCTGCTCGGGGTAGCGTGGGGTTCGCGACCTTCCAAACATGCTGCCCCCGCTATGCTATTACACATTTTGAGCAGATTTAAAACAGATTTAGAGATGTTATAAGGCAAAAGTTGTAAATAGTTGCTAAACAGCACAAGACCATTCTCATTTGTTTTAAAAGATCAATAGCGTCCTACATTTTTAATTGTTTTTGTAAACTATATCACTTAGAAGATCTAATCTCATGCAAAATATTATTATCTAATCGTGTTTATAATAAAAATATACATACTGCACATAATAGAAAGATTCCATTTGACTCCTTAAATCGATAATTTAATTCGCAAATGACGCAATCGTTCTCTTCACAGTTTATTATTTGAACGTGAAATCGTGGATTCACCAACGACCCAACGAGTCCCAATTGCAAAAAGGGTTGAATATCGATTATTTATTTGAACGTACCTAACTGGTGCGCATTTCTCATCCAACAGCACTGTAAAAATGCTCGCAAAAACCGTTCTAGCCTCTCGACGGTCGCACGATCCGAAATTTTAATCCCGGCACTGCTCTTTCGATAGCAGTTTTTCACGAAGCACCGTTAGAAAGTTAAAGAAAAATTTAACGAATTTAAAATTTATTGAAGCAAAAGTTTAATCTGGAAAATCGAGATCTATATGTATTCGTTCACAACATCATTTCAAATTTAAAATCGCGAGATGTTAGCTGACCAAAATCCAGTTTCTCAAATTTTGCGTAATCTTTTATATAATTTTTTATACACTCATTAAGTGGTATATTATATTATTATACAAGGTTTATTAAGTAAGCGAACCCAAAGTATAAAATTGTTTTAGTTTCTTTTACCATATTCAATAATTCTTAATACTTTGCAATAGTTTTTGATGGTTGCGAATAAATTGTATTAGTTCTTAATACTTTTTAATATTATCTCACATTTTGTTATAATTTTTTAGTTGTTTCTAAATGTTATTAGCTACTTTTACATGACAGTTTGAATTTACATAGCCTTCACACAATGCAAACAATAATAATATTTGCTTCTTAACGTTTAAAAATTATTTCCACTACGTTAAAATAAGTAAATAAATTGATAAATAGTCGCGTTTGAATGCATTAAATGATAAAAATCATATTTTGAATACTTTATTAATAATTTCTATTCGTTTATAATTATTTTTTTAAGTGAAAATAGGTTAGCAGGTAAATTTTATACACGTTAAGTGAGAAAAATAATTTTGGCCAGTGAAATCGAGCAAAATACTAGACTGTGAGGCGTTTAGGCGAGCGATATTAATTATAACTGTACGCGTGAGATCACAGTAAAGTCGAATTAACGAGCGTACCACTGCGGTGGCCCGCTTTCAGAGCTATCTGTAACGACCCAACCACTTTTAATGAATTTCTTTCGCCGCCATTTCTCCGCGCAAGCTTTTACCACCCCAGACAGTCCGTGATTATAAGCTTGTGCAATTTTATTTTCGCATTTAATTAGCGCCTTCGCGGTCCCAATCGTCAGCTGTGAAAATCGCGATCGTTTCAAGGGATATCTCGCGAATTTCGGTCTCGTTTATTTGTCAGTTATCATTTTTCTGATTCTGTCAGAAAAAAACGCGCACAAAATCTGCGCACATTCGATAACTATAAAATATTTATTCCATCTTCTACAAGCATCTGCTTCAGTTTCGCAGTGTAAAAATCGCTAATAAACATTTGATAATAGAACTAAGTAGGAATGTATTTTGTTAGGAGATCATGGAGGAACATTTTTCTTTTCTGCACGCGTTGCATATTGCATTGTGTTTGCTGTTATCTGGTCAGATTTTTGCCTCGCAGCTTCCAATGAAATATAGACGGAGTCCCACGGCTTTTTCAAAACATGGACTAGCGACGTTCGGTTAATAATGTAGCTCGTTAAGCTCCGCGGACCAACTGCCGCCGCAGTACCATGCAACTGCTGCATTATCGATACTGTTATGGGCGAACCTTGGCTTAAGAAAGCAGTTAAAATGATTTCGTGTCACGCATCGCTTCCGCCATTCACATTAAAAATCAGTTTGCGTCCCGTAAAATTTACGGTAATGAAATCGTGATTGTTTGCTAGCCGAGGAAATTATTCGATTCAATGGAGACTGCGGATTTCTTATATTCGTCATCGAAACGAGTGTGTGAAACATAAAACAGCAAGAGAAGCGGCCAAAAAATTACTCACCAATTAAATAATTAAGACAAAACTCAATTGCTAATTATTCTAGTCATGAGTGCAATTCAAATACACTGTAATTAAAACAAAATGAAGGTTGATTATAATGTAATCGAATTACTTTATAATTGTAAACTATTAGGTTGGTGCATATGAAATGTCGGATTTTTAAGCGAGTATATAAAACTGCATATCTTTTTCCAAAAGCTATTAATTTAAGCAAAATGTGCCCCATTTGTTTCAATACACTTTTCCTAACGCGAGTTTAATTCATAGATGTCTGTCTTCAAGAAATTCTGATTTTTCGGATCAATAAACTGTAGCATGGAATTTTTCAGACTGTCTCCATTTACATACTGTTTAGCCCACAAAAAACTACGCATACGTCGTACAAAACAATTGCGAAATTAAATGACGTAAAATATAAATTTTTATAAAATATAGATCTTTCGCCAAGCGACTTTCGCTATTTTAAACATTTAGGACAGTTTTTACGGGCTAAATAGTATATAGTATTCATACAGGATAAATAGTATATAGTATTCATATGCATCAACCTAATAAAATGCACTTTATCGCGTAAGATAGAAATACTATAAACCAGAAGATTTATTTCGATTTATGGCGCTCGACGGGCGAGCGTCGCTGTGGACGACGGGTATTGGAGCGCGCAGTATTTTGGGCGGATATATCCGCCAGCCGTCCGCTAAGGGTCTCTAGCGTTACGAAAATACGGTAAAATGCAAGCGCAGACCTGCTCAACATGCTTCGCGCGGTTTGTAATGGAACAGCCACGCGCCGAGGGTGAAGCTACTGGCAACGTCTTATCGGCGAGCTGACGTCAGAGAAGAAAAACTCAAGTGTTTACGTTTTTCATGCTAGGGTTCCTTCTATTTCTCTTAATCCCGACATTATTTATGACAGGTCGCTGTCACATTCCTCAGCCGAACAACGTATAATGGCAACGCTGTCTTAAAACTGCTCAAAATCTGCTCGAGCTTTTACGGGCTAAATAATATATAAATGAAGACACTATGAAATATTCCATATCAGAGTTTATTAATTCGAGAGATCAGAATTTGCTTAAGACAGGCATTTCTGTATTGATATCTTGTTGAAAAGGGTGTAGTAAAGCAAACAGGGCATATTTTGATTAAATCAACAGCTTTTGAAAAAAGATATACAGTTTTATATATTTACGTAAACATCCGACATTTCATATGCACCAACCTAATATTTTACAAATGTTATTGAAAGTCTGTAATTTAATGCAATAATGATCTGAATTACGAATTATAATGTAATTGAATTTGTGATTATGATTCCTTGAGCAATTCAATTACAATTCTGCATAATTCTGCCAATACCAATGTAGTCGTGAAAGACATTGTACTGCGAGAACCTCGCCGTCGCGCGATCGAAATTCGCCATACTTAATTTATCTCCTGGCAGGATTCCAAAACCCGTACTCTGCGAGGGTGAAACAACAAAGACCCATTGTTTCTCCACGTAATCGTATCCTCTTTTCGTCCACCCCTTTCTAATTCAATAAACATCTTCCCTTTTGCCTCGAGGCTCCGTATATCCAGCAGAACGGTAATGTTGACATTTTCCTGGCCGGCTCGAGTAGAACGGTATAATGTTGACTCCTTTTTACCGGACTGGAAACGTAATGACACCGGCCATCGGCTGTTCAGCGCCGCGTATCCCTCGGCGAAAGCCATATTTACAATTTCTTTAGCGGACCGCCCTTTGTTTTCCCTAGAACCGACGACGTTCGGACTCTGAACGGTAATGGGACTTTCGTGTAGCTCTGTCAATGCGGATCGTTAACGCGGAGACTCTTTGCTGCAAGTGTATCTGCTTGTTAACACGACCCCGTTTATTAAACCACCACCATTGCTCCGAGCAACGCTGTAAGATCATCGATTTTATTAGAACCTGAAAGCACTATTCGTGAATATTTATATTACTGTTCGATATATTAACGTTCCTAGATAATGTAATGAACCTTAAAATATTTATTTAACATAAACAAAATATAATTCAAGGAAAATAATAAATTGTGAAACGCTTTTTCGCACCATGTAATATGAAACAATACAATGCAGTACAATAAAATACAATACAATGCAATATAATATAATATAGTAAAAGAATATAATATAATATAATATATAACAGTATCCGAGTGAATAAATTTATAAAGTATAATGTTAAAAAATATAGTTACAACTTTTACATCCATTTTCATATGTTCTCTACTTATTATTTATTGTACTCTCTGTGCCATCGTTTCAAGTAGGGGTCGCAATCGAACGGTATTTCATAATTTATCATGGTTCCGTGAATTTTTATGATAAAATGACCCAATGCCTTTCCCATTTTCGACATAGCGAACGATGAAATATTTGCGAGGGCCTGTCGTTTCCGTAGTTGTACTAATATCCACTTGTTAAAGTCTGCGTAAACAAATTCAGCCCAGGGTCAGAGAGAAACCATTTTCCACTTCATGTTTCACGGGTCGACCTTTCGTCGATTGTTAATAAATGTGGATAAATTGCCACTCATACGAGAAAGCGCTCTTCACTCTATGAAATGTAAACTTTCCAAAGAATACTTGTGTTTCTCATTATTCCGATGTTTACGCTGTAAACGCAATTAAACTCTGTGTAACGATACAGCCGTGACAGTAATTTATTTAATTTTTCAACAGGAACATTTTCAATTAAAATATTTCTCGTTCTGATATTTGTTGTAACATTTCTTCTACTATCGTATCATAACTAAAGATCAATTCTATGTTTCTAGGTACGTTTATTAATACTTATTATTAAGTCTGTTCTGTACTTTTAAGAGAATTGCAACTTTATTCGTGCGAACGCCAGACACCCACCTCGCATATAATTTTTTTAACGAAATGAAAACTCTTATGGCGTAAATGTCCATTTCTCTGCACTGTAATTGAGAATGCTAAAATATAAACTGGATTCCATATCTCATATGCAGATACCTTATCAATATTAATTGCGACGTTAGAGTAAACAAGAAAATAAAAACCGCCGGTGTTGGCACAAAAACAGCCGAATATGCGGACGAGAAATTAACAAAGGATTGTTTATTGTTGCAGACGATGAGTTCGGCGAGAAAACGGTCTCGATATTGTTGGACGGCGAGGAATCGGAAATGGTCTTCATCGATCATCCACAATCGGAAATGACCGTAAGTAGGGCAAAAATATGCAACTTTTCTCCTGCAAGCCTAGTTGTAACGCGGTGTAGACCGAAAGGTGAAAGTTCATAATACAGGCTGCCGTAAAATGAAACTGCGGTGGAATCGAATACGTAGCAAAAACCGCACGCAACGAAAGTAACTCGAAATCGAACAAACTATTTGCTTCGGCACGCTGTACGAAATGTTCGGCCGGTAACAACAGGTCCGTGTAGGAGTTTGCCTAAAAACGACCGTTACGACAATAAAATTCACTGTTTGGTATTTCATATCTCCACTGACACTTCGATCTCACCAAAATCTATTTAACTTTTTCCCGCTTGTTCTTTGATACGTTTTTGTGGCTGGAAAATAACTTCCTTTATCCTTCGTGACTTGACTGCCGATGTTCTTGCGCTAATAGCTTTCATCGATTGGCAAGATATGTATATAGACAAGCCCGTAGTTTTTACAGTAAATTGAAAAACGTCCGAGAAAATTGTTCCGATACAGAATCACTCCACGCAAGAACCAGTCGCCCGGCTATTATAGTTGAGTCAGAAATTTTCTTAACTTCTCGTACTTTGTCCGACCATGTAAAATCCATGCGAAATACCGTTGCCGCTAGTAAATTGAAATCTGCTTCTATTGTACATTATACGTAATATACAGTAGGTCAAAAAAGTATTGGCACAACCAGTTTTCTTTGAATATCTTTAAACTATAAAGTGATCTATTAACATTAACTATGTTATTAATATCTTTTGACGTACATAAATAGTATGTTTACTAAGAAGTCTCAGTTATTATCGTGTTGCGAGGGGTTGAAGTTAAAAATTAGATAATTTTTTTGAAAAAGAATAAAAAATCATCGATCGTCTTTTCGACTGTATTAATGATAACGATGAAAATTAGTCAGTTACCGCCATTAGCGACGAATTATCTCGTGTCGCCAGCGTTGGCTAATTATCACTTCATAAAGGGCTGCTGGACGCTGAAACCATAATAGGTCCGCCGAGACTCGAGCTCCACTTCCGAGGATCCCTTAGTAATTACTTGGTAATGGTCTTCTCGAACCCATACAAATTAGTTGCGAATAGAAAATCGAGTTCGAAATTCTCGTGTTTCCGTCTTCGCGTTCTTTCATTACGGCGCGTCGAAGATCCGAACGGTGGGCAACGGTAAGAAACTAACGCGCGTATAGCTACTGTGTTCGTCGTGTGCAGGTGGAGAACTCTTTGTCGACGTACGAGCCGCATGCCTGTATCGTCGTCTATTCCATCGTGTCTCGCTCGAGCTTCCAGATGGCCGAGGAGATATTGAATTACCTGTGGCGGGAGCACTACACCCAAGAGCGATCGGTTATCGTTGTTGGCAACAAGTCCGACCTCGAGAGATGTCGCACAATCTCTCCGAACGGTAAGATGCTTGCGATGCAATTAAGCAAACCTTCTTTCTCTCGTAAAATGACTGGAAGAAACCGCAGTCGGATCAATCACTGTTTCCTGATGCAGTGGGGGCCTCGGTTACTTTACCAATCTTACTAATTAATCCCTTGCGCTATTAGGTCAGAACTACTTTGATTAGGACCGTTTCGTCCTTAATTATTTCCTTGATATCATGAGATGATTCTTGTGACTCGATTGTCCTCGTTTACTTTCATTCTCAGATCTTGATGACAGGTGATTCAAATTATGTTTCGATTTAATAGAAATGACTGGCAGTCGTATTTATCGAATCTTGCACGAAACGTTCGTCACGGGTCTGACTCGTTATTACAGTGTAAGGGGTTATCCAAGTATACATATACTTGGTTATAGTGGTAAACCTTTATTCAATTGTAATTACTTTGCTGAATTATTACAACTAACTACTTCGTATTGAAATGCAGTGATTGATGTCGATCCTAGTACTACTATCATATTTTTATTCAATGCTTTCCACGCTGATTTACTCCGAAAGCAGCTCCTATTGCAAGATTTGCTTAGTATGTAACTATTATAAAAATACGTATTCAATAACGATTCGTGTGATCGATCATAGGCTTTTTAATCCCTGACCCGAAACCTGTACATCACTAAAATTGAAAAACCTAAAATGCTTTATAAAGCTGACAAGATGGAATTTATTTGGACCTTCCTCCACTTTTATTACAACGTGAAGCTGAGCAAAGAAAATTCAATTCTTTCCCATGAAGGAATCTTTACAATTTCATCAATTTGAAAGTGTACCTGCAGTATCACTTCTTAACTCTCCGTTTGACATTAAATACGTAGGCCTACCAGTTTTCCATATGGACTCCAGAACACTTCCATAGTTCGTTACTTCACAATCGAGATTTCACGGTGTCTCTTGCCGCTCTCCGTCACAGCAAGGACTCTGAATCGCGTCAAAGAGACGCAATTGCTCTGGCATCGACGAGCGGAACGAGAATCGCAGCGGAGGTTCCATTTCCGTGATCGTGTTTTGCGTTTCTTTGCAGAGGGTAAGCAGATCGCTGCGTCTAGGGAGTGCAAATTCATCGAGACGTCTAGCGGTATACAGCACAACGTGGACGAGCTTCTGGTGGGCGTTCTCAAGCAGATACGGTTACGGGAGACGCGCGATAAGAAGCTGAAACGACAGGGCAGCAAAAGAAAGGCGCTCTCGAAGCTGCACGGTAGCAAGACGGCCCTCAGCCTGAACTCGGCACGCGAGATATTCAACAAGATGTGCTTGAACGATAGCAAGAGCAAGAGCTGCGAGAATCTGCACGTGCTCTAAGGGACGGCCAATTAGAAAGCCCTTCGATCGAATCGATCAGACTTTCTACCCGATTGGTGTGAACGTCCACGCGCTGAGACCGAAAGGACGGTAGCCCCCTTGCCTTACGACCCTTTTCACCCCGTGTTGTTTCTGCTAGGTCTATCGCAGACTGCAGTGCGTTTTGCGAAGGTACCCTTTGACCATTGAAAGCTACGGAAGATAGATCAACGGCGATCATGCTATTGTTCCACGGTACATTTGTATGCGACGGCACGCAGCGGGATTCGCTTTCTGCGGTGAAAATAATTTTAGCGCCATTGAATTTTTTTTACAAGTTTTACATGTTGCGAAACCTCGTGAATACTTCTAGAAACATATCCGCGTTCTTGCGTAACACGATGACGATGACGTTCGTATGACTCGTGCGATATCGACGATGCCTCGATTCTTCCAACTAAAACGCTGGTCACCGCGTATACCTTTTATATTAGATTACTGTTACACGAAACTACGTTTCCACGGGTTATTATCGAAAGGTCAGCGCGTTAAACAGGTGACCTCGCTTTTTCAACAGCAGCAATATTGCGAATAAAAGTGTACTGATTCCGAAAATTTATTTCGGGGAACGCGACTCGAGAAACAGTTTCCAAGTTTCCTCGTTTTGTCCCCCAAGATTGTTCGACTTTTAAGAAGAATGTAAAAGTATTGTTACTAATGTTATTTTAAACGTGCATAAGCATCACCGAAAGCGAGATTCATTTTCGTTCCTACATAAGAGGTATGAATAGCATTCATACTTGGTGAGTTCGGTTCAAGGTCTTCGCCGCGAGTCTGACTTAGTACTATAAGACTAGGGTTTGCAATCTGCAAGCTGACACAATTTCAAGGAAACGAGCGAAGCCGACGCTTAACGTTTCGCGTTTTACAGCCGAGTAACCGTGAAAATTTAATTATAGCTGCCCGATTGTTCGAGATTCCTTAACGGAATCGCAGCGATCCCAACAATTCGGTCTGCGATCACGGATCGGCGCACAATAGAATATTATACATGTATAATATGCTTGTTAACTTTCATTTTAATAATTCATTATTCGATCTTCCATTTCAGTCGGTCGTAATAATCACTACGGTTTCGAGTGTTTTCAACGTTTCGTCATATTCTTTTATGTGAAACACATACTGTGCATAATTCAAAGATTGGAACAATATTCGATAAATATTTTTAGCAGCGTGACGAAGATATCGTTCGCGAAACTGTTTCGACATTTTTTGAGAGCCAATTTTTTGTGTCGTAATTGGGAAGCTTTGCTAATTTTAATAAAATAAAAGCGCCTTCATACTGCGTCGGAAACATGACAAAACCGCAATAATTGTTACGCTTTCATCGGAATTCATCGGAATAATTGATAGATCGAATACAAAGCATTGAAGACATTTAAAGAATTAAAATATAACACTGCACTTTTTCCAACTAAACAAAATAATTAAAAAAAGGAAAAAGGGAAGAAATGTCTCGGTAGTATCCGTGTGTCGCAATTAACGTAAATAATTTTGATTTTGCATAAAGATCCGCGATCTAGTAATCGCAAGTAGGTAGATAACGAAAACGTGACCCATATATTTACCTGAGAAACTGCAGTAAATAAAAATTACGATAACTTCTTCACGCTGCATAAAAATTATAGACAGCCAATAATTTGAAGAATTACTAAAAACTATAAAATCTCTACACAAGAAATATCATTCTCCAAAATAGTAACGAAAGACATTTCAATGAGACGAAATTCTAAAATTGACTTCGTGAAATTTGGCACAAAATTCTCAGTTTACGAATGTAAAGTAATCGTCTGATCCACTCTAATCAGTTCGATTGATATTGGTAGTCTATGTTCTCGGCCACTTAACGTACCCAGGCCTACACGGTCCATCCTAGAAACTCGACGGACGTGCAAATGGGGAACCTTTCACCCTTCCAATCATGTCTGGTGCCCCGAATAATATTTGCTTTGCCTTCGGTTGGTTCGCCAGTGGTAAGTAAATAGCAGTCACAATGGTGGGATACAGGTGGTGACGGATTGATCGCGAACACTTCGACGTATGTGGCTTCCGACGACGTAGGTACAGGGATTACGCTATTGGATTCGACTTTAACGAACGCTGCGAATCTGTGCCGATGCCAGAGCCACTGGATTGTTATTGAAAATTCAGTCTGTGATCGATTTATTAAGAACTCTTCGAATTTGTCACACGTTCAAAGTCGTTTCATCGAGAATGAGATCCAAAATATCTAGTACTCTTTTGAAGCTTCGCGAAGAATAGTATGAAACATGCACTCAGGTATCACGATTTGATTGTAAAACGATTTGAATGTCTTTAAACCTTTGCGCTATAATTACTTTGACAGTCGCGTTGATTAGAACTTTTTAGTTTCTACTCATTTCTTTAACCCTTTGCCATGCCATTATCTTCGCAGTTGCGAAGATTACGTTTTTTTTTTATTCATATAATCACTTAAGAACGAAGAAGAAAATTCCTATTTATTGTGTACCTACATTTACGCGAGTGTTTAAAAATGTATGGTAAGAGAGGAGAATTCGATTTCCAGTAAAAAGGCATAACATTCATATTTAACAGGATACTACTAAAAATAGACAGAAGAATAATAATTGTTTCAACATAAAAAATGATTTATATGTAACAGATTACGCATGAAGTTTGTATCGCGAGTTTGACCCGTTGTTGTAGTATAGTAGAAGGCATTAACAAATAAAATTCCTTTATTTATCACATAATTCTAGTAATATCAATCTCGACTCTATGTAGACGTTTACGGCTAATTGGCATGACTAGGTCTCGTCAGAATATCTCAAATTAACCGGCGGCGTGCTTTTCAATTTCTCACGGCCATGATCACAGCCAGGAAATCAAGGCGTTAGTCCCCTGAAAAACTGATTTCGGACCAATACGTGCGGCGGAAGGTTCGTGAGCCAATCCTCGAAATTAGATCCGAAGACGAATGGGACGGGGAATCCGTCGTACGATAATTTTGGCGACTCGTTAGCACGTGGTTCAATTATTTATTACAGTCTAATAATTCTGACGAATGAAAATTCTATCACAAGAAAAAGAATGTTTGCGAAACGACGAAGAGATCCGTTGCAACTCGGTAAAAATAATTACCATGAAAGGAAGTTTTAATTATCTCCTTTGTAGTATTTGTCTCATTCACAACTCGCTCACTTCATTCTCTTTGGAAGTGTCCCCCCAGCGGATGGAGGTTCATATTGAGATTCACATTTGCACGGACAAAAGATGGCAGTTGCGTAAACATAATTAGGAATTCTGTATTTGTGCACGTGTAACTTATAAAAATATTCAAAAATTCTGTACTTAATGAAATCCACATCATCGGGTGAAATTTAAAAAGGAGAGTGACAATTTCATTTACTTTCACTGTTTCATAATTATTGCTTGAAAACAGGCTTGTGAAATAAAAATGCGACGTTAAAGGGAAAAATTCGTGCTGTTTAAAGTTCGAACGATCCGGATACGTGTTCTCGTACGCGGGTTAAAATAGAATTCAATTTCATTAGTTTTCCAACATGCACATTAATTTATATCGGAAGACGATCGGAAGACCAATAAAATTAATAAACTGCATTCGCGTGTGCGAACACTTTCTGAATCTCGGTCCGCGTATTAAGAATTTTCCAATAATTAATTCTACCCTCGCGACGCGTCGCTCTCCATTAATTAAGGCGGAAACGTTGATCGGGTAAAACCTTGACGAATACGATTCGTGTCAAGATCGACTCCGATATTGTCCGATTAAATTCGATTTGCGAACTAATTCGGCGGAAAACGGGTTTTACCTTTTTTTTTTTGGCTCGACGACCGTTAATCAACTTGATGGCGTCGACTTTTGCCCTCGACTTTTCCGATTGGCTTACTCTACTGAAAATTCAGTTTGACGATCGATTCTACGGACGTCGAGGTAGTTATAGTTTCGCTGGACGCTGGTTTCGTCCAACTGCGACGCTGGTCGTCACCAATACTTTCGTAAGACGCGTTAACGATATCGTGTTCTGTATACACGCGTAATATAATTAGAGATTAAGCGAGTACATGTCACGAGATGTTTTCTTCACGGTGTGTTTGGGCTGTCTTCGTGGTTTTCGACTCGTCACATCGCGCGATCAAGCATTGTGTTTTACCTTAGGAATCGATTACGAATCCCGAATGATTAACGATGATTATATAATAATGATTCCATTACTGCGAAAAGCACGATGCATGTTACAATTTAAAAAAAGAGTTCGATTATTTTTCAATCGATCCAATTTATCGGGCTTGTCCGGAATTCTTGTCACACGTTTCAATGCGATTAAACGCTGCGAATAAATGGATAAATGTATTGAAAGATAATACAATGTTGTCAAGCGAAATAGACAATACATACAATACAATAGACATACTTGAACAGAGTTTAGTCTATTACTGCATTACTGTATAATAAGCACAGGTCATTGAAAAATGCGACGAAAACTTTTTGGTCAGCCCAATAGATGAACATGGATTTCAGTGTCGAGTACTGTTGCTACAATATTTGATTAGATTCTCTATGTAGATTTCCCACGGCACTAAGCGTAATGATCATTTATGGTGTTGTACTCGTAATCGATCCGGAAATGTAGAGAAAAATTCTTTGTGAACGTTCTTTTTAACACTAGAACTATTAAACAGATTCAAATAACTGGTTTCCAATCCTTTCTCCTACAATTCCTGATATTATAAAAACATTTCCATGAGAAATTTTTATATATAGTCGTTTTTATTCAAGCGTATATCAGAGTAAGCATTGTGCGAAGTTTAAATAAATTCAATTTTGGCAACATTATAAAACAATATTCATAAGTCTTGTTTAGAGTTCGGTAGTTCTAGTGTTAAAAACTTCGAAATGTTTTACAGTTAATTCTATTCCATCTTAAAGATTCTTCTCTAAAGCGAATTTAATAATTTCGTCATTAAAATATGTGGACAATTGTTTAATTAAGAGTTGTCCATTTTTGTCAGACACTCGAACGGTTTCTGTTCTATTTTCTCGATGAAACACGATCTAGTCGCAGACTGGACGGTCTCCATCGCGCGAGTATCGATAAGGTTGTTGAACGGACATAGTTCAACCGAGTAGGGACGGCCTAAAAACGTACAAGACGGAGGGATGGCCCCTTTCCGTCGGTATATGTGTGTGTAGACTTTATTGTATCATTGTCCGTTACTTTGGACGAGACATGAAGAATTATCGAGGACAACTGGAATTGCAGCGAGCCGGGGATCTGCAAGTTAGATTAGCCTTTTCGGCTTCTAATCCTGTGTCGGGCGTGTTTAGTCGTAGCAATTATTCCCTGTATATTGTAACAATAATCATCTCGCCTTCTCCCGTTTCCTAGAACAGACACGGGCAACGCGTTCCTTGCTCTGGCCGTCGTTTAGGGCATCCCCTAGGGCTGTCACGTTGGGCCAAATGACGCCGGAGAGACTGTCAGGTAGCGACGTTGGCAGAGGGCGACAGAATACTATTTATCTTATTCATTGAGACTTCCGTACCGAAACGAAATATTATTCTTACTCTTCAACAGCACTGCAGCTACATGGCTTCGTCAGGGCTATAAGTCTGAGGACGAGGGCGCATTTACCCTGACGTGCGTCAGCGAAAGCACACCGAGAGAATCTATACATTATGGTGGTTCGTGAAAGTGCTCGATCACCCTCGAAATATGGACCTTTTTGAATGCATTTAACCTCCGAAATGATAGAGGGACTAGTTTAATAGATAATATCGACGAACATCTTTCAGATTTTAATTGCTTGGAATTTAACATATATGTATGTTGAGAATTTCATCGAAATTGATTGAAATTTTTACAAGGTATAAACTATCAAAGATTGTAAAAATCACATTTCTTACGATTTTCGACATTATCAAAATGTATTGCTTAAATTTTCATTGTAAGCTCGGATAAGAATATGTTTTATATTCGTTGAGATTCCATATTACTGTAGTATAATAAGAAAATATTAGCTATTGTCGTATAAACTAGCCCTTTACCATCTTCCAAAAACTCGAGTTATTTCGTTCAATTTGAAAGAAGCGGTTTTAAAAAGTGTTGCAACTTTTTCGTAAGACAGGGTAGGTTTTTCGTTAAGTTTCTAGTATGCCTTTAGACAATGAATTTCTTCTTTAGAAATGCGTATTGTTGATGCACTTTTTAAGTGGCTTTCAGTGCAACGATATTGTGCACGGTCTTATGATAACTTCAAAGTACTCGATATTACAAGGAAAGAGCGAGAGCATTTCTCTCCAGGACAATTTTTATATTTAGTTTATTAGAACAATTTATATAATAAATTTATTCGGGCAATTTTTATATTCAATTCATTAGGACAATTTTTGCCTATGCCTGTTCTAGAGAGCAGATTAGACGAAGAAGATTCGTTGTGTCGCAGAATCTCCGATGATGGGGTAGTTTTACGTGCAATGATTCGCACATTCGGTCGCCGACGAAACTCGATATCAACGCAACGCATCCGTAACCCCTACGCATTGGAAACCCATCCATGGTAATCGCGAAAACCTATAACCCAGAATCCGTCATGGCCTCGAAAGGCAGGACTATTTTTATATGTGCAACATTGCGACCCGTCGCGATCTCTCGCCCGCTAGATCGACATTTTTCTACTTTGTAAGAAGGTTAGAGAACCCTCCTGTGCAGGGAACGGGTGCATTCCCCTCAAATTACGGATTCCCAGTTTTTCTACGGATGGCCACGAAAAATCAGCAGACGAGAAGCAACAATAAAATGAAGCTCTTGGAACGCGCCGGTGAAACTGGGATATTTTTTAACGAGGTTCGCCTCGTTAGCGGGCTAGAACCTCGGAATTGTCGTCTAGTCCTTTTCACGGTTCTTTTCGCAAACAGTTCCTGCACACCCACACGACAATCACATTATTTTGTTAACTATCTCATTGTATTGTATCTCTGTCGTAGGATGTAAACTCTAGGTGTTCCTGTCAAAATAAAAGCAATATTCCTAATAAGCACTGTATTTGTATCCTTTCCTGTCTATTTCTACCAATTCGTACTTTTTAGTCTTGTAGTACAAGTTAACCCTTTGCACTCGAAGCCATTTTAACTGTTTTGAAATAATTTCTGGTGTACAGTATTTCCATTTTAAGTAACGAAGTGCAGTTATATACCAAGTCAGCTCTTGTGATTCATACCAAAACTTTCATTTTTAACAATTTATCAAAAATTATACTTTGTTAAGTTTAATGTGCAAAGGGTTAATGACAAATCCGATGTGAAAGTTTCATGCCACCTACTTCATAGTCATGATCTCCTAGTACAACACACAAATTTTTCAGAGTTTCCAAATTTTATGACAATTTTAACAAAACTGTAAAGCATAATATAATACAGCCTATCATGTTCGCCTAATTCGAGATTTTATTTTTCTCAACTCAAAATACTAACTTAATTTCATGATGGAATTTGCGGTGTGGGGAGAAATAAAGAAATGAAATTTAAGATAAATATAGAACAGGTTTGGAACCGCTTTAAAGCACATTTAGGGCCGTTTCAGAGCAGTTTCAGAATAGTCGTAGTAATTTATTGAAATATACTCATTTTAAAGAAATCTACTTTGCCAACGAGAAAATAATCTGCGTTGTCGACGGTAAATGAGAATTTTCGTTTTCTAGAACCCTACTTTGTTAACAAGAACGAATATTCGTGTTCTACTGAAATATACGTCGTCGACGGAAAAAGAGAATGCGGAAAATAATCATTAATTGGGATGTTTATAGCAAAGATTAATAATAATAACGAACGATTCGGAAAGCTAATTTAATAATAAATAATGTCCACTTTTGAATATATAAAAACTATTTATCAAATGTATTTATAAATTTATATATTTATTCATATCTCCATACAATATTGAGCGTCGTTCGCAAATTCGCTGCCAAATGTGATCGATAATTCTACAAGGTGAAAAGTACAAATTGAATATCGCGCCGAGTGTTTCAGATGGAGCTGCAAGCATGCAGATACGGGAAAAAAATGAAATTGTAAGCAAGCCAAAGTGAGATAAGCTAAATTGATTGTCGGTGTGACTCGGTTCGCATGTACTGATACGGTTTATCTTGCTAAATTGCTATTTTCTCTCTTTGTTGTTGACTGTGAGGGCAGCACTGTTCACCTGTGAACCGTCAGCCAATCATTGCATAATAATTCTTTGCATTCTCTTAATTCAAGATCCTCGTTGTCCCCGAACATGGCCTTGAATAAAGAGATTACTGTTTATGCTTCGTATGTGCTGCGTGTGCAACATCTGGAACTGCATCCACAAATTTCGTATCTGTATTAAGTCGGTTAGGCCGGTTAGTTACGTGAGTTAAGCGACAGCCGCCATCTACCGTGAAACCATGGGTTCGAAAACCAGTTCGAGGTCGATGGAACAGCCAGTATAGCGACAATATGGCCACGCGTTCAGTGTTGTCGAACTCTGTCTAAGTCACAACCGTGGAAATTCGTAATTTCGCAGTGGACTATCCGATTTGTTACGCGTAGAATCGGTCGCAGGATCATCCAAATAGAAGATGGCAGCAGCCAACAAGTGGAATCTGTCTCGGGAGGACATTCGGACTGCGGATAAGGATGAGAGAGTGAGCATTTCGCGACCTTGTCTCGACGAAATTAGAGTCGTAGATAACGAGCGCGCTTGAAATGTCAGACTTCGGCGGGAATTTCAAATGCAGCCGTGTAGATCCAGTCAAATGTCTTGCAAACCGTTGGTGGAACTAAATAACGATTCTATTCAAAGTCGAATGGTTTCAACGGACACGTAATCTGACGTTAGTAAAATTATTCTAGGTCAACGCGTAAAGAAGATATGAAGATCGATTTACATAATTTTCACACATATTTTTTGTTACACAAATCGACGCAATTTATTGCGAGAGATAATTAGTTTAGAAAGTATTTTAAGTTTAGTATTAAGAAACAGATAATATCGTATCTGGGATATCATATTCTGATGGAGAATTTTGAAAAATAAAATTTACAGTCAAATAAGTATGATTCCTGAATGTTTTTAGGAGACACTGTTGGAGCACGACAGCGAACCGGACGAAGATATGCTGTTCAAGTGAGTTCAGTGATCTTCCTTTATTTTAGGCTCTCGCTTTACCAATATCCTGACGTCTACCGATCGTTTTCAGCCAACCAAATACGTCTTCAATGGAACCGAGTGCATCCAGATCAGATGTGAAAATGGATAGGTGAGAAGTGTAATTTATTATACGTTCATTTATACGTTATACTGTTAAGAAATTTTAATTATGTTATATTTTTAGACATTTAGTAGATGTATAAATCGTCTGGACTTTCAGAAAAACAAAAAATTTGTATAACCTTCATCGATTTTTTATCCAAGCCTTAAATTTCAGTCTAAATTAAAAAAATGTATATCGGTGCGCAATGGATATTTCTCCACTTTAAAACTGATTTAAGCCCCTTCATATCTGGACAATGTTATCAAAATTTATCGTATTTAGCAAATATGTACTCGTAAAAGACGTACAATCGTGGCGCGAAAAATGCATAAACTCTGTTTGTAAATTGTTGAATAATTCCGAAAAATTGTATCGTTTCGTGTTGAAGTGTTCGGCTGCAAATTCAAGAGGTGACAGAGGTGATGCGTGAGAACGTACAGAAAGTGATGGAGCGCGGTGAGCGACTCGAGAATCTGCAAGATGCCAGCGATCGTTTATCAATGGCCGGAACCGAATTCAGAGCTTCGGCGAAGAAAGCACAGCAGCGAGCTTGGCTTCAGAACTTCAGGGCTAGAGTGATACTGGTTTCCATCACAGTGACCGTGATTGTCTGCATCATCGGTAAATAACTAAACCATCGTTCATTGGTGATGCACGTTCGGCGCATGTTTTTTTCCATTGCATTTCACCGTTCTCGAGCTGAAGTGCGCGATTATGTAATTTCAATCTTTGGCTAACGGCACGTGACCCCTTCCGATCCAACATTGTTTATTTTTCATCTTCGGATAATTTGTTGAACATTTGCGTCAATGCGGTAAATTTCCAATTTGTTTCAATAAGTTCGTAATCGATCTCCCATTATCCAGAAAATAGAAACCGTTTCGGTGCATTTACTTAAATTCGGTTCATAGTAATCGCCTTTGCTTGGCAAATTATTGATTAATTATCGGATCATTAAAATTTGTGTAAACATTCTTGACTCGCTAAGATAACAACTTTCAAACCTGGTGACCTATGTACAAGAGTGTCTCAAAAGTCACTTGCAATCGGGAAATCAGAGGTTCCTCAGGTCATTTAAAGTAATTTTTTCCTTTACAAAAATGTTCTCCGAGGCGTCGTTAACAAAGTTATTAATGAAAAATAGTGTCTAATGAGAGGTGAGATAAACTACCGCGATTAGTCATTGGTCAGGGTTTTTTACCTTTGTTTTTTTCACCTTGTATAACTTCCTTCATTTTCCTAGCTGCTGTCACCGGTTAAACCATCTGTGGTCCTGTCTTTCACCTATTATTTTCTCATTGAACAGTTTGGCCATTAAAAATCGTCAACCTATTTTTATCCAACTAAGTAACAAAGATTTACTTTGAAAAATAGGACAAATTACCATTATTTAAAGCCACAAAGATGGCTGGTAAAAGCAGAAATCATCTATACACCAATTTCATGTTTCTCTGCAAAAACGCAGGAACACATAAAACACAAGTTGAGAGCTAGTATCTGAATATTATTAATAGTTTACATTAGCATCGATAAGATTGACGCAGTCTCGAGAAGCACGTTCCGGAATATTTACAGACGATTGATAAGGAAAGACGCTCATCGTCTAGAGTTGATCTTATTTTATTGGAATAGTGAATAAGTATTAACCTAAAATTTATATATATATAAATTTTCAATTAATATATTAAATTAATTACTTAAAATAAAGTATCAGAAGAATCAAATTTTATTCACAGAATTTATTCGAAACATTAGTGAAATAATTCACTATACACGAAATGCTATTTGGATAAAAAAATTTATTCAAAATGTCCGAATAAAATATTATTCGAATAATATCCAAATCTGCCGCCATCCAAAGGTTAATCGAGAAACTTAATCCCTTGCACTATAATAACGAGCCAGACTCGTGGTGAAGATTTTATGCAAGCTCTGCTAAATATGAATATTATTAATTTCTTCTACGTCGAAGTAAAAATAAATTCTTCTGTTATCGAAGTATAGAAACGAAGGTAACTAAAGACAATATAGGAAAAAAAATTGTTTGTTCCTATTAGGAAAATTATTAAGTACGAATAAGTGCTAATCGTCACAGCATGAAAGGAGCGATAGTGCAAGGGGTTAAAACGAAATTTTGTATCAATTCATTATAAATTTGGAAGAAAATAATTGCCGAGTAAGTACTAATCGCACATTTCTGGTTCCGAACAATCTGCATCCATCTGTCGCCGACTCTGCGGTCCACTGTTCTATCTCATTGTGTGTTCACTGTGTCGGTACTTCTGTTGTCACACAAAACCATTTTAACACAGTCCACGTAGTCAGGCCGACGCGTATCGTTTTCAGTTCTGGACATCATGGTGCTTTACCTGGTTCTCAGATAGCGAACACGATGTAACGAGCTTCGATCGGTCAATGCCAGGTATTCATGACACTTTTTCCACTACTCTTAATTTGCCACGCCTTCGTGCCACTTATATGTATATGATTTAAACGTTGGCTACATCGCTGCTGTTGCGCATGTCGAAGAATTTCGTGTACCGCGGTTGAATCCGATGAAATCGCAGGATTTTCCCCGCATTCTTTCTATCCACTATTCATATCCGGTTTGCGCACGCCCCCGGCACGCTTGGACGCTGTTCTCGTGCCCGACGAGACCGGAAGCACGCGTACGTATCACTGATCTTTTATTTTTCAGTAACCATCGTTGTGAAATACTCGTGACTGAGGCTCCCTCCAGACTGAATCCCGATTGCTTGCGAGCGTACGTTGCGTATTTGTACCTGTCTTTCATGGTGTATTATAATCATAAGTTTATATATCAATACATATCCTACTATTTTTAAATACAACTGCGTCTGCCACGCCTATTTCTTTGCCTATCACAGCGATATACCTTTGGCAAAAAGTATTCCAGCTTGATAACACATAATGAATGCAAACTCATGACGTATTACTAGCGTTAAAAATGCACGAACAAAACGGACAGTAGTATCCATTAGATTAATTTCGATCGACAGTTTTCATTGTCACTATTATTCAAAGTGCCGATATTTTAAATGCTTTGTTATACTAATTACACCTTCTTAGAATTTTTCTGTATCATTTATGGACCAAATTTTTATAGAAAGAGAATCTTTTATCGCATTTGTCTAAACTATATGCAACACTATTTTTCATTTTGAATAAATGTTTAAGTTATTCTTTCAACAATCGCATTTTCTATATTAATGGAATATTTTCTGGCATGGGTAGTATGTCACCTCGATCGACGCAGAAGAAATATTTTTGTACCTTATCTACATAATTCCAAGGAAGTCTGAAAACTTCGAAATTGAGTCACATTCTATCGGAGATACGCAGTAATATAAGATGCAGTTTAATTTTTCTCGAGAACGTTAGACGGGTTCGCAAAATTCCGCGACGAGGTTCATCGTCTTAAAATAAACGCAGTATTTCTAACGAATTGTTTGGTCGCGTCCGTCGGCGTCTATCTCATTAATCGATTAAAAAATTGAACGCGACGTAGCAGGACACACGCGCGACCCCACTGTGGTGCAATTAAAGCCGGCACAATTGCCATTGACGCGATGCGACGGCCAACGTGAACCAGTATCAATCGGTTGTTCGCGAACGAATGTAACTACAGTATATCGAACTCGTCATCTCCAGTCCCGGAAATTTTACTAAACATCTCTGTCCCTTTTATCTCGGTTCTAAATGCTCGAAAATTCAATTACAGTTTGTAAAAAGCAATTTTCAAAGCTGAGAAAGTTTGATATGTAACGATACTGAATTTAAGTTACTAATCTAACTTTACATTAAAACCTGGATCCTAAGATTTTATACATAATGCTTAAATACTGAGGAATCTACGTTTGCTGAGTATTCATTTTCTGAATCACGTTGGGATTTATATTAAATGAAAGCACTATCATTAGGAACAAAAACGGGAGCGTCATTTGCAATGAGTTATTTTGATCGAATTAAATAATATATTTCTGAGGGTTAAAAGGTCGCATCTTGAATGTAATACCTCTAATGTAGAGTGTTTCATGAAAGATTAGTAGTAATTCCTCGCATGCGTAATAAATGAAGACGACGGCATTTTAAGTTTCTTAACCCCATCCCGTACTTTAGCGAGTCAGACTCGCGATGAAGATTTTTGCCCAAACATGATTATCGCGAGTCAGACTCGCGAACAGATAATTGGGCTAAACATAAATATCGCGAGTCTGAGTCGCGAACACATACTTGGGCTAAACGTAAACATAACAAGCCGAGCTCGCGGACTGATTTTTTGCCCGTTACGCTCGTGACTGAATGTTAGTTCCTCTCAGTACCTCAGAACAGTTAGTCACGATTCTTGTCGTTGCTGTTACGAAGCAGTTCAATTATTAAAATTTTAAAACAAAATTAAAAAGAAAACATTGCGAGCATCTACATTTCGGATCGTATTGCGACTGTTTACAAACATTAGTCTGGTCTGTTTAGCGCGCGTTGATGCGGACCGCTCGGGTCCGAGTTTCGTCGAGCTAAATGGCACGGGAAGGGATTAAAGGAATAGAATAAAACTTCTCATGTTATTCGTTGGCGAATGTTTTCACGAAAAACGTCTAGCGAACTTCTGCAACTTGCTCGCCACAATTCAACTTTGACCTCGGAACAGCAGCCTTGTTCCTCTATATTTTTAGCCGGTGGTATTTACATCAGCGGTGCCGTTCAGATTCACTGCGACGCGGTGAAACGAAACGTAAAATGCAAAAGCAGATTTTTCTTTCATCTTGGCGCGTGGAACGCGAGTAATCACGGGGACGGTCCGAAGTCGATCTGTCGACCTTTGCTCACCGTTCCTTACCCCGGACTTTCTGAAAGGCTACGCCAATGACTATCAATGACGATCACTTGTACGCTCGGCTCGCGAGACGATGCACGTACACGCGGCCAACACACGTAGACGGTGAGCCGCATCGGCGTGTATCACGTTCGTTGACAACGTTGTCAGTCGTGGTTCGGTCGCGGTTCGGTCGCGAGTCGCCGTCTCAGCGAGTGTTCGTTCGGCTCCGCGAAAACCGAGATAAAGAATTCGCTTTTCGATTTCCCGTCGACCAGAGATAGTGCTCTATATATTGTAGAGGCTACAAAACGCCGGCCTAGTGTACACGTTCTACCTCAAGTTCGCCTAACCATGGCAGCGCGCGAGCTGGTGATAGCGGCCCTGGCCGTGTTTATCACCGGTTATCTGCTCACAGGAAAACGCCGACGATTCGTTTACGCGCTATACAAGACCTTGCCTAGAGACTTACTGTGAGTATTGTTGTACAAATTATTCGTATTTCGGCATCGCGCTCCATTTCCTACCTTCTTTTTCCCCTGTATTCATTTCCATCGTGATACTGTAAAACAGCATTGTTCTGTAATTCGATCGGATAAATGGAGAATACACGGAAATTTTTGCTGTTCCTTGTCACCTGCAATTTTACACCATTTTGCTCTTTCGTTTGGCGAGCATTATTGACAGGCCTGCTCCGAAAATTCAACTTTCCCACTTTGAACTTGAATTGATACTCTTTCTTTTCCTTTCTGGGTAAACTTAAACTCGGCGCCATGTTCCTGTGAAGATCATTATTGTGTAATTTGGTCGAATAGAGACAACTATTTGCTATGATCTTGTAAAGATTATTTCTAGCACGTTTATAGCAAAAATGTAGGTGTAACGTTTAAACATTCGTTTGGATTGAAAGTACTTTGGCAGGTACGATGAAGTTGTTAACATTTTGAGATAGAAAACTGATAAAAAGCTAACATTTCGATCAGTGTTTGGATAGTATTGAATACTTGAATAGCATTTTGTGATTTATGTATAAAGAGACGGCTGACACTGAAGTCTATATTGAGAGCAGCGCGGATACGCTTATTGCAAATCTGTCGGAAGCACGTGTTCGGTTTTTGCGACGATGTTGCGAAGTTTTGTGTGAGCGTGGAATACAGAAGGTTAGCAGGATTTGTGAAAGGAATAATTTTATTCGCGGTTCAGAGGAAACGAGGATTTACATGTAAATTGTGTACAAAGAATTCTGTATCTAAGTCGTACAATTCGATTAAATTTTTGTCCACTGTTCTGTAATCTTACAGCTGATAATTCCATGCGGCTTTCCTAAGAGGCGTTCAAAGAAATCGATGATAAAATTTTTTCTTTACGATCTCACTAAATCGTTCCAATCCTCGACTATTTCAAAAGCATGATAATTTTATTAGGTTGTAGGGAGGAAATTCTGTCGTATTTTAAATAGGCAGGTAATTTTTCTTGTAAATAAAAAAAACATCTGGCTAGTGAGTCATTGGGAATTTTTCTTGCTTTTTTACCTGCTGTATAATATAAAAGGAGTCTTTTACCGTTCATCATTTACTTGTGATATTTAAAGTGAAAAACATGTCAGTATGAATTCCAAAAAGGAAGCAACGCATCGATTGCATGTAGAAATTTATGTGCGGTATTTGGAAAAGATATTGTAAAGGTTCGTACTTGTCAAAGATGGTTGAGCAAATTTCGTTCCGGGGATCTGAGCCTCCAAGAAAGTGATCGATCTGGACGACCATCCAAATCGATAATGATGTTTTGCGATCCATGCTGGAAAATAATCCACATTTAACAAGTCGAGAAATTGCAGAAGAGTTTGGCATTCATCATACAACTGTTGGAGATCACATTAAATCTCTTGGGTTTGTGTTAAAGCAAAATGAATTCAAATATTTTCTTTAAAATACCACAGAACTTTTCCTCCAACCTAATAGTATTTCAAAGTGTAATTCCAATATCTTTCATTGATGAATTTTTCTTTCAGTGATTGAATTTTTCTTTCATTGATCGATTCTGGTAAATTTCTTTCATTGATAAATTTCTTATATTGGCGAATGTTCATTAATTAATGGACTTTCATCTTCCAGCATCTAACTCATTTTTCCTTATCACAACCTCTCAATCGCAGACAACCGTGAAACTCATAAAAACATTCTCATACTGACTCGAATACCGTGACTAATACTTAAATCAGCAAATAGTGGAAGTGGTATGCTTCGCGTAGCAACGGAGGTCTTCGAAAAAAGAATGTCCACAAAATATTCTTTAGTTCAAAAAAGGTTGATGTTTTGCAAGCAGTTGGACATTACTTCGCAAGGTTATTCAGTGGAACGCGATCGAGAGTCCATCGTCCAAAGGAGTCAAAGCGGAGGCGTCTGATCGCGTTTGTCCCTTCAATTGCACGCGTTTCGCGAACCGTCCCGATCGATTAAGAGTACGGTCACACGAGCGCTCGAATTACGTCGGATATTTCTGATGTTATCGCACAAACGTCATATATTGTTGTCAGTTCAATAATGAAATGTTGGAACTACCAACACGGAAGTCCACCTCTGTTCTCGAATCTGTACATCCGGAACATTTTGTTCCGTGAAAAGAACCGCTGTTTGCTTAGAACGAATATCGAAAAGGCGAGACGACGAGATGAGTAGATTAGGTACAAGTGTTCGACACCTGCCGCGGCCTTAGCAAACAGACTTGTTAATATACAGGCTGCAAAGATCGAATCTATTTTGAGAGCTAAGTTGTCAGTAGACGGTAGAGTTTATTTACCAAAAAGTGTAGATGAGTAATACAATGAAAATATTGAATGAATTTAAAGATATGCATGTATTATTTCCAACACAATGAAGGTGCTTGAGAAATGAAGAAATTTTTATTTGGATTGTGCTTGTTGCAGTCGATGTAGATAATTTTTATTTTATACGAAAATCCGTAGTTTACTTATTAGTCAGCTAAATGCAGGAAAGATATAAAAATATAAATAAATTTCAGTGGTCTACAAAATCCCCACTTATGCTCGTTTTTTATTAGTACAAATTCTTGACAACTGATTAGTAGACTACACATCGAAATAAAAATTGCCTGTAGCCATTGCAGCATATAGATATCAAGGGTAATTTCGTTTCTTTCTTAAATAATTTTAGTAAGATGAGAGATTAAGACATTAGCAGCTACTTTTGAGCAGCTACTAATTTTTGTCATAAATCTATAGATATCTATGAAATCCATACATTACTCCGTAATCTATTCAATAGTCGATCGAGATCAGACGAAAAATAGTTGACTCAGCGTTCCTGTGATTAGATGCGCAAGAATTAGTTTCGCATTTAGCTGTACGTTCTACGTATACTATATTGCCTAATGCTTGTGAATAGTTATCGCACACATCTTCGAATTTACATCGGTTTTGCAATCCTTTTCGCACAACTTACTTGCGGGTCCGCAATTTTTTCACAAAGTCTAGGTATTGTAATTAACGTACCTATTGCACAACGAGACTCTAATAAAAATATACAGAATCCAACTTCTGTGTCTGTAGGTCGATGGAGGTCATGGCATTTGTCGTGAATCGATGCCGTGGCACAGACTTTTCTGGCAGCCACAGCTTGCGTGTTTTTTTTTGTGTCACCGTAAGAGAATCTTCGAAAACTAATCGGGGAATCTAGTATCTTCCTAGGATAGCGTGATATTCTCGTTTCCAAAAATCCTTGCGGTGGTCCTATTGCTGCGCTGTGGGAAATTCTAAAGACCTTTCTTCGTCCCTCTTTTTAATTTATGCTACCGCTTAAATGCATTAGGATACGTTTGTTACTAAAATACTCGCTCGTACATGATCTAATGAAGAAAGTGAAGATTGTATTCGCACGAAGTTATCATGAAAATCAGTACGATGCCAATATCGGTAACACCACTATGCCGCACTCTCTTAAATTGTTTTGCTACGTTTCGTCAAAATTCTAAAAATGAAGATTCCCCAAGAATCGGCAATTACTATATGAGCAAATTAAATTTTGCTAGATTTTTTAGGATGTAGAAGTGTTGTTCATTAATTCAATGATTTCGATATCGATGAATCTTTGGTGATTATACTCGACACTTAACGTGCTAACATTTATAAAAGTAACTTTTACAATTTTAATGATATTTGTAATGACATTTCCATGTTTCCATAATTTTTCTGCAATTTCTACATTAGAAACAAAATATCATGTTATAATATATATCAATATCATTTCTATATATCAATGTCATTTCTATATAGAAATGATATTGATATATATTATAACATGATATTTTGTTTTCGAGTTACTTTATTAATTGTTATTTTGTTTAAGAGTTACTTTAAGTCTATAATTGAGCGACAGAATTATTAGCTCAGATTTTGAAATTAATTTCTACTTTGATTGATAAAATTTGCGATTCTGTTGGCGTGGCAGCCGTAGTGTTAAGCAGCACTGCATTTATGCATATCGGATCGTGACAGAAATTTACTATTAGAGGACGAATACGGTAAACGGCGAGTCCCCATCAGACGGTAATCGATCGGGCGCCGGAAGTACACGCGGTTTTGCGAACGAAATCGGCGGCGTTCTTCGGACCACGCGATTTCCAGGCCGTTCACGTTGCATAATAACGCCGAACGAGCCGGGCATTTGGCATTGATTTCATCATAGCCGCAGAACCCGTCCATTGATTGACACACTGTGTCCGTATTCTTCGGCATCGCGTGGTTGTGCGGTTGCCAACCTGCACACATTCAACGGCGTCGTGTTCATCCCGTGCATTGTGCAGCTACGACACGACCATTGTATAGCCAATATGGAGCGCATGGAATTTAAACAGCCTGTTCAATGATATTGTTGATCCTGGGTTCACGCTCCAGAACTTGCCGTGCGAATACACGATCTTTTGGAGGCCGTGCCACCATAAGATTTTGACTGGAATCGCGTGGCTTCGAGATAAGTGATTTTGCCGGCAGGCACGAGCGTCACCACGAGATTGCGAATAATAGAACGAAAAATTGCACGCATGTTGCTTCTCTTCTGAAACTCCTTTTATCTTCAATGGAATTTCATTTTAGAATTTTCTTAATTTGTGTAGAAACTTATAGAAATATCTTCGTAGATACGATTGTTAATTCGTTTTGTTCCAAACAGTAGATACATTGGCGTGGATCACAACTTATTTGGACGTACTGCTTAACTAGATTTGATGGCTTTATAAATATGTTAGTCAGTACTCATTACTAGACTGCGGATGTTTAGGCAGAATAATGATTTTATTTGCATTAATTGCAAGAAACAGGAAGCACGTAAACGTCTATTTTTGTATCGATTCATATTAATGAGTTCTACAGAATACAAACAAATTTTTACATCTTCTAATAGCGTCAGTGTATTGTGTTTCGCCTACTCTTTTTTCTTATACATAAAATCAGCCGTCTACTCGTTACGTTTTATAATATATTTATATTTGAGTTTTTGTTATACTCTTTTTAGAGTTAATGACTATTAGTTTTGAAATTAGATTTTTAATAATTAAGTATTTGTTATTTAATACAATTTATAACAAGACTGGAATCGTATACCTGCTGTAAAAACAGTATTAAAATTAATTATTAAATGTAAATCATTCAAATTAAATAGTTTTCATTGTAAGTTGATAGAACAAGGTGTCTGGAACTTTTAAACTCTTACTTAAGTCAATTATGCTGAAATATAGTATGCCATTGCTGAAAGATAATTGGAAAAGTAATGGAGGTCGATTTTCATGATTCGATTTGCTCTGGCTAGATAAAACAAGTCGTACAAAATAATGGAAGATAAATCATTGTTTGTAGCCACTCCATATGATTCATATTTCCGTACTGCGATCGCCAACAATGGTGACGTTATTTCACAGCGAGTCTCGGTTTGCGAACAAATATTTCCTCAATCCAGTTCTCCGACTCCTAAAAACTAGCGTACGGCCGAGATAAAGACATGCCGTGCATGCAGCGACGTTCAAAGCTCGCGTTTCGTTGAAACAACGGAGGGAGATGATTAAACAATTTTAATCAACGTCGATGTTCTCTCGCTCCTGTTTCCTTCGTTAATTTGTCACTGCAACGAACCTTTTAAGAGGATTAATTAAACAGCAGAAAAATTGTATTCTTGCTTACTTTACGGAGTTTTATCTTACCGCTAGAGGACATACGTGCCATAATATTTACGAAAAATCAAAATTCCATGAAATATCACCATTTCGTGAAATGATAGTCGTACGTGTCTCAATGTTAAAGAAAAATTACGACGCGCGGTACGGTATACAAACAAACGTGACACGACGGAATTCAGAGGACAAAGGAGATCTCAGTTTTAAATTCTAGTGATAAGCATGCAGCTGTTAAACGGTGGAAAATGCTTCCGATGATTGTATTTCATAAGTGTGCAATTACAATGGCGTGCCTGTTATGTGTCCTATCTTGTATAAATTCTTAGACCATTTCTTATTTGCAACCGCAGTTGCGGATAAACATATGCGTATACTGTTCTACGCAAGTGGCTAACAATGGAGTTCGTACAAAATAATTATTCTAATTCATATTTTGTTGACTAAAAGCTTGTCAGAATGTTGCGTCAAATGAAAGCAACCATAAATAGACATGGAGTGTTTGACATGTACCCTCATTCAGCAGTCCACAAACAAGTCGAGGTCGAGAAAAATATGCAATAGATTTAAAAGTCACGATGAACAAGCAGATATTGTTTTTGGCGGTGATTATTTTGCGACAACAATATTGTCTAATTAAATCAATCCGATGAGATATCGCGCGATTAGAGATATAGGACATTATTGATTGCTGATATCCATGATCCTTGTTTACTCGTCGATCAACCGAAGAATGATTTATCGTGAATAGTTGTCGTTTCTGATCCTACGAACGCAAGCATTTATGAACTGATTGAGAGCCTGACTGTCTCAGAACGAATTTAGGATACATTCTTGCCTTATTTAGTCTTCGTAGAATTTAGTATGAAAATTTCTGAAAAATCCACAGTTTAACCCTTTGCCGTACTTTAACGAGTCAGACTCGTAATGGAGATTTATAACAACAAGCTGTTAGATCCATCCGCTCCTTCAAATAAGAAAACAAATTTTATTCTCTTGTCACCAATATTTAAACATTGGAGTAGATACAAAAACACGGTAAATATAAAATTCCTTTTTCTGCTGAGAAATTAGTGCGATCGAAAAAATTCTAATCATAGTAATTGCAAAGAAAATGGTACGGCAAGGGGTTAATAATAAAGTGAAGAGTTACCTCCGGGGGATGCCAATTTCGGATTTTAAGTGTTCGTGTGAACATAAGCAGTGCCGGCGTCTTCGATGCAGTCCGTTTCGCACGGATCGACGGATTATCTTACCGGAATCACGGCGAGACGAGTTCCCAGGCGGTTGCAACAGGTTGTCGAGAGTTGCAGTTCATTCGCCGTCCACTATATCCCGAAGCACGCTTCATACCGAAGCGAATAAGTCACGCTATTTCGAAGAACATAAAGTGACTGACTTTAATATTCGGACACTGTAAAACTTCTACTTTATTCCATTACAATTTTGTTCTTAACCCCTTGCGATATTCATACTTAACAATTTTCCTAATAGGACCAGACAATTTTTGTTTCCTGTATTGTCTTTATTTACTTTCGTTTCTATACTTTGATAACAGAAGAATTAATTTTTACTTCGCTGTAGAAGCAATTAATAATATTCATATTTAGTAGAGCTTGCATAAAATCTTCACCGCGACTCTGACTCGTTATTGTAGTGGAAGGGGTTAAAATACTAAAGAATTTGAAAGAAGTTGAGTGTAACGCGAACGCACTGTGTCTAGTTAATAATGGCATAGATATTACTTGCATAACTGACAATATTTGTTAAATAACAAGTTCTAAATGAAACAATGCCTGTTTTTAGAGTCACTTTAATATTCGGACATTTAGAAATACAAGTGAATGTTTGCTTACTGTTAATCAAGCAGTGTTATCCCATCAATTATTAAATCATTTTTTAATTCTGAAAAGTAAGAAAATAATCCTTTATATTTCGAAGTATCGATAATAAAGGTTTGAAATGAATTATTTGGAATAGTTGTTCCTTATCTTGATTTAAAAAAATTTGCCTGAGGCTGTTACGTTTATATCTCTGCCAATACTACAACTATAATCTATACCATTTAACCCCTTGCACTATTACGTCTTTCAGAGCTACGTTGATTACGACTGTTTCGTCCTTAATTATTTCTTTGATGTCTTGAGATGATTCTAGTGTTCTGATGGTCCTCGTTTACTTTCATTCCCAAATTTCGATGACAGGGGTTTCAAATTTTGTTTCGATTTAATAGAAATGATTGGCAGCCATATTTATCGAATCGTGCACGAAACGTTTCTCACGAGTCTGACTCGTTATTATAGTGCAAGGAGTTAATTGTATCTTATTTTATGTGCTCACAGGATTGTTTCGGCTTAAATCTCAATTCTTTGAAAAAGAACAAGAAAAGAAGGAAAAAATCTGTGATAAATGCAATAAATTCTTTCAAATTTTCCCTCAACTTTTAAGCAAAAATGTACTTGTATTTATAGTCATAGATTGTCAATCATTATAAAAAGGCTCGAATAATCGTATCTATTTGAGAGATTCACTTTTATGCCGACAGCAGAATGTACGACCGTGAAATCGCGTACAATGATGAGACTATTATGAAGAATTTCGTCATTCGGAATGATCACCGATGACCAAGAGAACAGGCGTATCCTTCCACTACGTCTTTTTCCTTAACCGACACGATTCTGAACATCGAAGCCTGCTGGAGGGGCAAATATCTTCGCGCGTGGCCTTGCACATGAACGAACTGATGGCTACGAGTGCTCATGCGTCTATTGAGCGCTATCCCATCGCAGTTCGGAAAGCAAAAGCCGGTCTCATTTGCCCTACTCGGGATTGGTGTACCCGCGTAGTTTCCTACGAGACCACAGATTTTTTTTCGCTGATTTTTTGAGAACAGTTTCCTTGGGATGCAGTGATCGCATTCCCGAGGTTTCGTGATTTTTAAAGAAGTTTTTCCTTGCATTTACGACGCATGTTAATATAAATCGCGTTCGGTTGGCTAATGCGATAATGCGATGTTAATGTAATCCGCATTGCACTCGCAATCCAAAACATGTTTTCTGACTTACAATTAGCATTATTACAGTATTTTATGCTAATGGAGTTGAATCAGTTGACTAGTAGAATACTTGCATATCTCACAACTTTTTAAATATTAACGGATGTGACTCTGTCAAAGTTTATTTAAAATATGACATAGCAGTTTTTAGTAGCGTCGCATTCAAATCATGTCTATTTTGTTTTTGTATCTAAATATGAATTTGTCAAGTTTGTTTTTCAGAGATTTTTATATTTAGAGAGATCGTGTCTAAATTGTTGTCGCTGTACATCTCTATTTGTTTATGACAAAAATAAGTAGATGAAATACAAAGCAGTGACTCTCTTAAAAGAATTTGACAATCTGTCTATACTATTTATAACTCATTAGAAGAATTCAAGTCAGGAATAAGTGTCTATGTAGTTCTCCTTTCTTGCAGTTGATACGCAACGTTTTCATTTTGCATAAAGACTAGTTATCGGTCTAGTCTAGTTATGGCTTATTTGTTTGTAAATGCGTTCTATGTTTTCTAGAACTAAAACGATGTAATTGGTGGTATTCCTTCCAGTGAACTCGCGCAATAAAATGCTATCCGTTAACAGGTTCTTACGTAATATAGGTCAATTAAATGAACACCATTGGCAAACCTTCATTACTGAATCGCGGAACTTAATGCATTTATGACGTTCCGAACTCTGCGAAAAATAATAACACGTGTTCGTTTTATTTCGAATACAATAGAATTTTAATATAATTTATTCAATGGAATGACGTCAGAGAATAATGGGAAATACTTTGGTAACCGAGTGTTTGTATTTATTTTTTAATAAAATCTTGACATTACTATAAAATTAAAGATTTTTATAGTTAAGGATTACGTGTCTGTTCCCCATCTTAGAGGCATTAGAGAGAGAAAGAGAGGGAGTGCAGAAGTTGAACGAGATGACAGGAGATTCTAACAGAGTTTGCAAATAGCTGGCAATCTAGAGATGCAATGAGACGACACTACCGGGGTTAATGCATACCAATGAAACCACGAGCGCTGTACCGCAGCTACAGGTTATCCTTCTACCTACCGCGCAACATGTTTCGTTATTTTATTTGACTTCATTTAATCACCGTGGACGCGTTGAAAGGGGCGGTCGCTGGTGTCGCATGCTCACCGTGACACGGGAGCTTCGACAAAGGCGTAATCTTCCAGCGACGACGCGTCGGTACCACCTTTCTACACTTCCCTTTTGAACTTCTAATTCCTTTCCTTAACATCCCTGTACTTTCATTAATTGAAACAACATGCGTGAAGCTCGGACAAAAAAATCCAAGTATTCAAGAGTCCGCGTTTCTATTAGAGACTAGAATTCTTTGATGGAGGAATCATTGAGAGATTTTACCTATTACTTAATAGTCTAGACAAATGCGATATATTTTTATTTTGTCAACTAATTAACGGACTATTAATTATAGACCTTGTTATAATTATTTTTTTATATAATATTATAATTTTATTCAAAATTTTTTAATTTTGTAAAACTTTTCATGATAGTCTTACGAGTTGTCAGTACAATAAAAATGTAGTGCACGTGTTGCAATAAATGGGAACCATCTAGGCTTTTTTCTTTTTTCATTACTAATTTCAGTAGATTGGAAGTAATACTTAAACATCCTCCAACTCCTTGATCGTTCTACTGTTCCAAATTGCAGCTACGTATTCCTTTTCTCATAGATGCGTACAGCGTCTACTAACACTCGAAGTCATTTTCACTCAGGAAAATAGTTTTCCTGACTTATATTATTTCTACTGTATATAACATAGTGTACATTCTACGCATGTGAAATTGACTCTTATGACTCACACAACAGTTATATCTTTAACAGTTTTTGAACAGTGTGCAAAGGGTTAATGAAGCCATATTTGGGGACCAGGAAGTGCTCGAGTATTTTAGATTATTTTATGAAAATAATACAAATCTATCCATTCTGATCCCTAGCTAGTTTGTAGAAACGTTCAATTTTTCTGACACTCGGAAGTTCAAAGAAATTAACACAATTAACGATAATTAACATCTGATCATGAAAATTACTGGATTGGTGACAAACGCGATCCGAACGGCAAATCAGAATTTTTAGCCACCTTCGGTTAATAGTACCGCAATCAGAGAAGTGTCAAAGGAGCAATAATGGAAAGGTTGTGATCGTGTGACACATGTCACGCGCGTGTCCAGCCGCGATATTAACCAATTGATTTCAAGAGGAGAGGATGTAACATTAGGGGAGCGTGGTAGGGGAAAGGACACGTTACTACCGATCCAGAAAATATACGAGCGTCGTCATCGGCCGTACCCCAATTCGCTTCCCATCTAATCGTTTCATTGAATCCTTTTCCGCCTGACCCCTTTCCCATAACAGAAATGTGTCACGTAGAATCTATGGGATTGAATCTATTCCAACCGTCATTAATTCTAATCCTCATACGACTTTGCCGCTGATATAGTTTCATAGAACCAATTTCCTGGTTATCTTCGCGCCTACGCATTTCTGATCATACAATCGGACAATGGTTATAGTTTTTAATTCTTTCGAAGCAGAAACCCCACTGCTTCCAATGATATTTTATTAGGTCAGGTATTGGTTTCTGAAAAAATTTGTACTTATAATTTTAATGATGTAAATTATGACATTCACGTTTATTCGGTTTCTATATGTTATGAATTTATATAATAGTTAAACAAAAGTAAATGCTTTGTATGGTAATGTAATTATAATTTAACACTGTTCAAAATTCATTTGATTTTGTAACTTTGATCATGTTTATTATCTCTTGAATATGAAGCTATCAATTTTGTTTCAATTGTTACTTAAAGATAGAGTATATGCTATTATCTCTAATACTTGACTGCACACTAGAGGCGGTAAATAAGGGAAAAATACTCTTTCTACATTATCTTGTGAGTGGTGATCGTTATGCATTTATGGTATGCGTAAAATTATGCAACACAAACTCGCTTTGATACTAGTAAAAACTAATAGCATTTTTAATTAAGTTTTGCTGCAAGGAATCTTTTAATCAGCAAAAGAAAATCTTCTCCCTAACCTAGTACCATGAACTGTGAAAATTAGAAGCTGTATAAAGATCTATAGTTTAATCATCGCACGCAAGAAATTTTAGTTCAACTAAAATCTTCTCAAATATAAAAATAATTTCTTCTTCAGTTGTCTCTGTTGAAAACTTGCGCTTATAATAACTATTTAAACAATAGTTTAATATTCTAATTTAAATAGTCGCCGTTACTTTTTTTACGTGCATGTAATTACTTATTCAATTAGAATAATAAAATCAATTTGCTACAGTAGTTTAACAAAATTATTTTCGAGCATGGGAAATTCGAAGACAGCAATCACGAGACCATTTTCTCTGGCTTTAGGGGTGCGTACAGGTTCATTCGTGTGAATATCCTACTATGGTGGTGGGAAACGCGACAGCTCACGGTGGCGAAGGTGTTCTCCAGTTTTGCTACCGCTCATCCCGAGAAAATTGCCTACATCTTCGAGAACAAGGAATGGACCTATCAAGAGGTAAGTTCGCTACCTTGCCAATGATTGAACAATATATTCGGTTGGTAACTATGAAACGGGCGCCGCAGCTGAATACAGACTAAACAAAGCGCCCGTTTCATAGTTTCCAACCTAATAATTAGCACTTTAACGCGTCGACTGTCGCGTCGCCCATATGTATATGAGCGGCGGAATTATTTCTGACGATTGAAAATGAATTTCTGCAGTTATTGCTGTAAAAGTTTTAATTTCTATGTCATCGAATAGACTTCGATTTTGTGGGATCTTTTAGGCTCTTAAATTGACAATCTGGCGTATTAAATATTGCATACAATTACTGCAGAGTGTGCAGACAACGACGAGTACATTCGACAAAAGTACATGTAACATGTACATAACAATTAGTGCATTATCAGATTATTTTACATTTAATAAGTTGCTAAAAAATATAATTACTGTATGAACAAATAAGCTGAATTTCATACGCATGGAATACAAGAATAATACAAAATCGGAAACTTTACTTTGAAAGAAAGAGTTTAGTTTTGAAATTAAAATAGCTTCGAACGCAAATGATTGACCTTACGACTTGAAATAGCAAATTTACATAGCAAATTTTAGCGAACTTTATTTTCCCAATGATTGTTGTTATTCAATGGTATTGTTAAATGGTAATGCAGCTGGAAGAGTACAGCAACCGGCTGGGGCGGTACTTCATTTCGACGTCATTGACTCGAGGGTGCAGGGTCGCTTTGATCATGGAAAGTCGACCCGAATACGTGGGCACGTGGCTCGGTTTGAGCAAGGCTGGCTACGTGAGCGCACTTATCAACACGAATCTTCGTCACGAGGTGTTGGTGCACAGCATGAAGGCGGCTGACTGCAAAGCAGTGATTTTTGGCGCGGAGTTTGCAGAGGGTAAGTTCATTGACGCGTAACCGTCAGTATAATCATTGAAGAATTAAATGAGGTAGATGACCTTACCAATCGCATTAGAACGCGACTGTCGCATAATAGGCATTGTCAACCGACCTGTATGAATATAACATTAACGAATATTTACCACTGATATCGTTGGAGTTGTTGGGCTATTTTCAACTCGTTTACAGTAAACTTTAATTATTCCCGATACTAAAAAACAAATATTTATCCATTGCAGCGTTCATTTGTGTGTTTCTTTTAGTGTCGTCTTCAAAATACGTCATCTATGTTACATATTCTAATCTCTTAATAATATCAAAACATTTTTCATTTGCATAATTGATTCTTAACACCTACGTACACTACTGTACCAAAGCGTAAAAATAAGTATCTCTCTCGTTCTCGATAAAACGAAAATATCTCGGCACAAAACATGATTGATTCTAAGTGGTAAAAGATGTTATGAAAAGAAATGTTTTCGAAGTTACTTCGAAGTCAACATCTGTTTTTATCGGATGAAGTTAAGATGATAGAGTTACCGATAACATTAAGTAGCAATCTTGAGATGGAACGTGAAACAACTTTTTCAATCATAGTCATTTAAATAATATTTTAGAACAAAGATATATCATTCGAAGAGCCTCGCGTAACGAAACAAGATAGATATTTAAGAAGGTTGATGTTTCTGAAATAAAAAGATTGAGAAATCGAATAAAATTGTGAGATGAATTCAGCGTTGCTTGAATTGTAAATGTGTGGTAATTTAATGGTTTCTTTCAGCGATTCGTGACGTCAAAGACAAAATCCCAGAACTGACCTTGTACCAGTGGTCGGAACTGTCGGATACAGAGTGTTTAGAAGGCGCAATCGATCTGAACACAAAACTCCGCAATGTCGATCCGGCGCCTCTCGTCGAGGAGATAGCTCGCGGTACGCCCCGCGATAAATTGATCTACATCTATACGTCGGGAACTACTGGCATGCCAAAGGCAGCAGTCATCACTAATCTAAGGTACGATTCTCTTTATTTCGTTCAAATTCAGGAAAACAAGACAAGATAATATTTTAATTTTATATTACAAATCTTGTTGTTTTATTTATTTATTGATGTTATCGTGGCAACCTTTGGATCCTAATTAACCTTTCGGTAGGAGGTAGAGAGAATACTTCAAGTGCTTAAGTAATGAAGGCGATGAGATTTAATCTGTCGTTAAATAATCATTTTACGAGTGTATCGCGTTTTAATTTTTACTTCAGTGTTAACAGATTACGGATGCTTGCGTGAATATTTGTCTACTCATCGATTACGACAGTATTTAGATAATGATTTGTTGACCCAACAGCTGACCAAACAGCTAAACACTTTCCGGAAAATTTTCTCATTAAGTCTTCGATTCTTTTCATTAACGCTCTCGTATACAGGGTGTCTCAATTTTTAATGTTCAAATGATGGCACGAAGTAAAAACAAATATTATGGAAACATAGATCATATAGAGCTTTATTAAGAAGTTATAACAAAAATTTGTTGCTTACCTAAGACCCTTAACAGTCCGTACTTGGCTTGCTTTTATGGTGCGTCAACGGCTATTGGGGCCTTTAGCTAAAATACTAAATCTAACAAATTTCATTAAAACAGAAAGTTTCGCTAAATCTCAAAAATAGCCACGGCCGCACCGTAATCATAAACTGCGCCCTTGACCAGCCTCGGTACCTTGCTGCGATCCGCACGGGCTGCGATTTTTTGAATCCTTTACACTAATAGCTATTACCGACGAAAATTTATTTCAATGTTTGGTGACCTCAGTTAGTAAACATAGCTTACATAAACACACTGAAAAACACAATATTGTTGATCTAAGTAACAGCAAGTTGATTACTATTCCTCTTCGGAATTTTTGTTATAACTTCTGAACCTCTTAGGCACCGCGGAACTTTACGCGGGTTGTTTCTCAGTACGGCAGAGTTCAACGCGAATTACGTGTAAACGATACGGCACTGCAACGTGTGACGGATAATGCTGTCCTTTACACAAGTACATTGGAATGAAGTGTTTGATGATTAAATTATAATTTTTCTCAAAGATATGATACAAGCATTTTAACTTTAGCAATTTATCAGACGGCATCCGCGAAGGCCACTATAGTGGTGCGTCGTACAGAATGATGACATGAGCTATGTTTACATAACATTTTTATTTTACTTTGTGCCATAGAATACACTGACAAAGTTTGTATTATACATTAAAATTTGGGACATCCTGTATATTGCAAGTGCACTTCAAGGTTACACTGAAAAAAATTAACACCACGAATACACGAAACTTTATCTAAATGTGCAGAATGTGTCATGTAAATAAGTGGAAGATTAGAATCTGCAATGTCGTCGTTATTTTATGCGATATCGAACAAAAATTACCGAGCAGAGTAAATATGTTTTAATCTATAGTATTGATTAACATATGAAAGAATGATTTAAAAAGATGTTCTTTTATAGGTTCATGCTGATGTCGTGCGGAGTTTACTACATGCTAAACCTGCGTTCGACCGATCGAATTTATAATTCGTTGCCGCTTTATCACACTGCGGGCGGATTAATCGGAGTTGGACAATCACTGTTGTGCGGCCTTACGGTGGTGCTCCGCAGACGTTTCAGCGCTTCGAAATTCTGGCCTGACTGCGTCCACTACGAATGCACTGTAAGATTGCCCGAACAAATTCTAATTCGTAAAAGATTAGCGACCCGTTAAAGATTAGGTATCTGTCAAAAATGATCGCTAATAGAGCTGCGTTAAAATCTTCTACACGAGTTTCGCTTAAATCTTTTATTTTCAATCAAATCTCAATAGCATAGAAAAACAGTTCTACAATTTCAAAAATATTGTTTGATAATTGTTTTAAATAAATTCTTTTAACGTAATCCATTGTTGACGCTAAACAGAAATTTGTTAACATAGATTCGAGTAAATTAAGCGTAATAGCACGACGATCAATTAACAACAGCTTTCTTGATCAATGTAAGAAGTTTCTCATTGCATGCAACTATTGTTTAATCACAGGTCGCCCAATACATCGGTGAAATATGCCGATACTTGCTCACGGTTCCGCCAAATCCCTGCGACAAGAAGCACAAGGTTCGCCTGATATTCGGGAACGGACTCAGACCCCACATCTGGAAGCCCTTCCTCGAAAGATACAATGTTGCTCAAATAGGCGAATTCTATGGTGCCACGGAAGGAAATTCCAATCTCGGTATTTGAAAATATTTCATAATCTCTTTGGGAATTTACCGTAACTGTAGGATAACTAGAAATTATTTCTTTGTTGCATTTTACAGTGAACATCGATAACAAAATCGGCGCCGTGGGATTCGTACCACTCTGTTCAGGCTCCTTATACCCAGTGGCTCTATTGAAAATCGACGAGGAAACTGGAGAACCCGTCAGAGGACCTGACGGCTTGTGCATGCGTTGCAAACCTGGTGAGCTCATCGAATATTTCCGTAATCAATGTTTATGGTTTGCGATAGATCGAGACGTTTACAAACGCAACGAATATGACGAATTGAGAATTCTGATATCCAAGCCTCCGATAATTGAAATCCTGCTCTATAGGATTAGTATAATGAATAGTTTAAGACATATACGAAATAAAACTTACTTAAAACGCGATATATATTAGTCGATGGAAAGGCGAACAATGGAAATGCGACGATAAATTATAATTAACTCTCGGACGACGGATCATTCTCACGATATATTATTGACAATGTTTATAACAATTCTAAGCTTTATCCAGTAATTTTTCGAAACACATTTTTGAAGGCATTTTTTAAAGCTTGTCAATATAACGGCATATTATTTTACTTAATCGTCGAAAATTGAGTAATTAAGTTTTAAATACTATCTATTGCGTATCGGTTAAACGTCCGGTTTTAAATTATTTATTTTAAAATTGTTGGGCTGATAAAGACACTTTCGTAGAAAATAATTGAGTAAGTTTCCTGAGTCAAGCATAAATTTTAATGAAAATGATGAAAAATTTAAATAAACTCGCTCTTATCATTCTTTTTAAGAATCATACGTCAGTTGTACTTTAACTTGTTAATAATTAAAGTATTGTATTCGCTGTTAATTTTTCTCTGGATTTGCAACGTGTATTGATTAGAATGTAACATTGATTTTGTTTCCCTTTCGTGTTGCAGGCGAGCCAGGCATCTTCGTGGGCAAGATAAACCCAAAGAAGGTACTAAACGACTTCTGCGGTTACGCGGACAAAAAAGCGTCCGAGCAGAAGGTCCTGCGAGACGTATTCCAGAAGGGCGACCGTGTCTTCAATTCTGGTCGGTGATTCGTTCAAACAAAAATGGTTTGTTTCGTAGGACGCCCCGAGTGATGATTAAACCGCGTTTTTCGCAACAGGTGATATTTTGGTAATGGATGAATTGGGCTACTTCTACTTCAAGGACAGGACCGGTGACACCTTCAGGCAAGCCTATTCACTATTTCCATGATCGTACATAGTCTGACCAGGATACGGTTAATTCGCAAAACAATGTCGTTCCGAAATTGTAGACTACTAATTGCGGAAAGTATACGCTCCGGTGTTATCCGCTTTTCGTGAAACTTCTAACGACGTTTCGTAACAATCGTAGGTGGCGTGGCGAAAATGTGGCCACCTCGGAAGTCGAAGCTATCGTCAGCAACGTGATAGGGTTGAAGGACGCAGCCGTTTATGGCGTCGAGGTGATTGTCAGAGGGGGAACAGTAATCACATTGTAATAATGTGTTAATCAGCTTTAAATGTCTCGTGTAATTGCTAGGTACCTCATGTCGAAGGGAAGGCTGGTATGGCAGCTATTTACGACCCGGATAATACGTGCAACATCAAGGAAATGGCGGAAGGTGTGAAGAAAGCACTACCGTCTTACGCCAGGCCACTTTTCGTTCGAGTTCTATCAGAATTGCCAATGACTGGTAACTAACTATATTCGGATCATTCGATGTTAACATTCTTTATAAAATCGATAGGACTGACGATTGCTGTTTGCATCTTTTTAGGCACGTTTAAGTTGAAGAAAAAAGATCTCCAGTTGGAAGGTTTTAACATTAAAAAGGTAAACGTTATCCGTACTCTTTCTCTCTCTTTATTTTATACACGTAAATACTCACATATTCTAATGGTTGTTTGCAGATAACAGACACAGTGTATTTTCTGGATAACACGGGCACTTACGTGAAACTCACGGAACAGCTATACAATGACATCCTCGAGGGCAGGGCTCGGCTATAAAACGAACTGAACTTTTATAGGAACGATGGTTTAATTCCCGATTTTTATACAATGTCTATTTATTGATAGGGAGGGGGACTATGTCGAATCGAAGTGTTATCGATCTCGATCAATTGTCTTTCGACGTGACAGAATGGTACACCAGAAATTACATCGAGAAAATTGCATTTATACATATTTTTACACCTGCACCCCAGTCTCGGGAAGCTCGCGGAACGCCTAAAGATGATCTGCGATTCGCTCAACCTCCTATCCTTGTAGCATACTAATTATCCTGTTTGTACCCAGTTCCCTTGGAAACTTTTTAACGGCAATTGTAGATATACTTCACGAAGAGAATTCCTAGAGATGTTAAGACTACCGATTATTTTGTAAGGAGAAACCACAAGGACTGCGATTGTAAAGTACACGTTGTAAAATCAAACGACGGATCACCGTTTAATAAATTTGTTCCCTGTTATCGAAACGTTACCCGACGACCCGGCTCCGTCGATCTTATTTCCTGATCACCCGGTACGCGCTGTTCACGCGCAGACTCTGCTGCGGTGGCTCCTTATCGTTATTGGAATCTCGTACGGGGAAAACACTCACGAATTGTACAATCAACGACAGAAAATAATTCTATGGCTAAATCGATCTTTAAATTCTCTTTTATCAACGATAAAAGGCTCGAAAGAAGTCTACGTTACGGTTGGAAAATAATTATCGCAGCAGGGGTCCATACTAGCATGCAGTAATCCTGAAATCATGTTTCCTTTTGACAAGTGTAATTTATAGCAAAAAGGTAAATTAGATTACTGTTTCTCTTAAACCCAGTGAAATCACGAATTCTCTGTTTTTCAAGAAGACGATTAGACAAGAAATAGGAGCTATAAGCCGTGCGATGGGTTGAAAACCTCGAAGAATTTACGAGCCGGCCGAAAGCAGTTACGCAACAACCACCGTCTCTAAATACGTAGATTAATACTAAAGGCTCCGATGTGGCGGTTCAGTGCTGTATCGGAGCTTGTCACGCACGTGAATCTTCTAATCTTGAACAAATAGAAAGTGTCAGGCCGCGAACGCAAACACAGACAAGCCGCTCCGACCCGCAGATTGCTCAAATTATGTTCAGTATGCAGTTAGCTCATTGAGCCGACTACTTTGCTGTTAGCTGTTCGAGGAACAACACTCGGATTGCTGTGTTTTTCCATATGTCGTGTAATGTTCACGTGACTTGATACATCATCGAACATCATCGGTCACGGTTTTCGTCTGCGCCGGGCAGTGCTGGCCGATCAGAGTCGTCGTCGTTTACTGCAGCAACGTCAGAAATGTGTCAGAAGAAATTTGAGTTCGCCATAGATCGTGGCGGAACGTTTACCGACGTATACGCCAGGTGTCCGGGCGGCAAAGTTCGAGTGATGAAACTGCTGTCCGTTGATCCTGCAAACTATCAGGACGCGCCACGGGAAGCAATCCGCAGGATCCTCGAACAGGTAGGGAATGGAATATTTTTTATAATTTCTTATGATTTCGGTAGCTTAGTCTTATCATTGGGATTCTCCTGGATTACGTATTCTACATGCAGCGGGTTGAGCTGACTTTATTTATTTCGACGTTGCTTTAGAGTCAAAGCGTTCCAATAGAATATATTAAAGTACGATACTGGCAGTGTTCCGAGACATGGTATTTATTTCTATAAATAAATCTTTGCAACTTTAGGAGACTGGACAGAAGATCGACGGAGAGATTGATACTTCGTTGATATCATGGATCCGAATGGGAACTACCGTGGCGACGAACGCGTTGTTGGAAAGAAAGGGCGCAAACATGGCCCTTTTGATAAACGAGGGCTTCAGAGATCTGCTTTTTATTGGGAACCAAGCACGACCGAATATTTTTGACCTGGTTAGTATTGTCGAAAACTGTTCTCACACAATATTTCATAACAACAATTCCTTGGCTTTAGAAAGTGGTCACGCCGGAAGTGCTTTACAAGGATGTCGTAGAAGTGAAGTGCAGGACAATACCGGCTCTGCCTGGCAGATGCTACCTGGACAGTAAACAATGGAAAAGAGTGAAAGGTTCTACAGGAGAGGATTTGTTCGTAATCCAGGAACTTGATGAAGAGAAGTTGAAGAAGGACCTGAAGGAGCTGCGCCGTTCTGGGATCGAGAGTTTGGCTGTGGTCCTGGCGCATAGTTACATGTCAGTCCGCATGGATAATAATACATTGTTTCAGACTGGAGAAACCTATCACGAGAATGACTGTTACTCTTTGCTTTTGTTAGGTTCGCTGAACACGAAGTTAGAGTCGGTGAGCTGGCGAGGGATGCTGGCTTCTCCCAGGTTTCCCTTTCTCACGAAGTCATGCCAATGGTGAGAATCGTTCCTAGAGGCTTCACTGCTTGTGCGGATGCGTATTTGACCCCACACATTAAACAGTACCTAGAGGTATTACTCTTTATACACTTTACAACGAATTATCTTCTGTTCTTTATACTAATCGACGACATCATTTCAGGGCTTCTCATCCGGATTCAAGGACAAACTGCAAGGCGTGAACGTCCTGTTCATGCAGAGCGATGGTGGCCTGACACCAATGAACTCGTGAGTCACTTGTAGCCAAGTAATATAGTAGTAACTAGACTGCAGACATTTATGAAAAATAAAACTTTGTCGAGACGATTATACGAGACAGAAAGGGCATAGCCAATTAAGATGGTCAAAACTGACCCTAGAGGTTTTTCAATGAGTCATACACCGCTCGATAGCTGACAAATAAAAACTCATCTGTATAAAATTTTAACCCTGTAACTTGTCCGTGAGGGTAGTTACAGGGTAAATTAGATTTCGCAGTTTTCCGGTTTTTTTCCACCTTTAGCGGCTTACTAAAATTTTGGAAAAAATATGGCTTATTTTGGACATCAAACCGGATGTTATAGAATTTTTTCAGATTTTTCAGTTGCAAGCTGTGATTGTCAAAAATGATAAACCCCCAAAAAATCGTAAAATTGAAGATTTCTCGAAAACTAAAATATGCAAAACTTTTATATTATATACAATCTCTTGATGTCCAAAATAAGCCATATTTTTTTCAAAATTTTAGTAAGCCGTTAAAGGTGGAAAAATGCCGGAAAACTGCGAAATCTAATTTACCCTGTAACTACCCTCACGGACAAGTAAGAGAGTTAAAATTTTGCACAGATGAGTTTTTATTGGTCAGCTATCGAACGATATATGACTCATTGAAAATCCTTTAAGGGCAGTTTTGACCATCTTAATCGGCTATGCCCTTGAGTAAAAATAAATTGTTTCTTTTAATAATTTTCTTAAGTTGGAAACAGTGTAATAATATTATTCCATTCTGCTTATGGTTTTATAGTTTTATATTTCAGCTGCTCATTTTCGCCATAAATGTATAAATTCCGCGGTCTAGCGTTATCTGAGATAATAATAATGGAATATGTTCGATTCTGATTCCTTTCAGATTTAATGGATCTCGAGCTATACTCTCTGGACCAGCTGGAGGTGTGGTTGGTTACGCTATGACGACTTATGAAAAAGAAACCAATTTACCAGTGATCGGTTTCGATATGGGAGGGACTTCGACCGACGTGAGTCGTTACGGAGGCAGCTACGAGCATGTCTATGAAAGTACCACGGCTGGCGTGACGATCCAAGCTGCACAGGTACAATTTTTCCATCCCGTTAAAGAACGTTTAAATTAGCCATAGCCAGAATTGTGTAAATGGGCACAATCATCTTTACCGTGTTTGGAAATCACGATCTTCTTTAAAGATGTAATTTCCATACAAATTAGGCGACTCTAGGTTTCACGATCAGAAATAAACAGTTTCGATAATCTCAAACGTGACGGAATTCGGTTAAAGTTGGACGTGAACACAGTAGCAGCAGGCGGTGGATCGATGCTTTTCTTTAGATCAGGGCTCTTCGAGGTCGGACCCAGAAGCGCGGGAGCCCATCCCGGACCAGCTTGTTACAAGAAAAATGGCCCTCTGGCAGTGACCGACGCAAACTTAGCTTTGGGTAGGCTGTTGCCGGAGTATTTCCCGAAAATATTCGGACCGAAGGAAAATGAACCGCTGGACAGATCGCGGACTATGGAGGCGTTTGAGACACTAACCGGTCAGGTACGTAAATAACTGGCCTCTCGAAATGGTAAAATTTCAGCGTAGAATGCTTTAACACTTCCTATCCTTTCAACCATATTAAATATTAATCCGAGTTATTTAAAAGACTGCTAAGATAATAGTGAATTTCACTCTGGTTTATAGATAAACGAATTTTTAGCAAAAGAAGGCCAGAAGACGAAGATGGCAGTCGAAGAAGTGGCGATGGGTTTCGTCAAAGTGGCGAACGAAACAATGTGTAGGCCTATAAGAGCTCTAACACAGGTAATTTTTTTGAGAACTATTTGACCTGAAGGTAATAATTATCCTAAGAAAGCTGCAGCTATTGATAATATTAAAATTATAACATCAATATTTCATACATGAGTTAATTTGAAAGAGTGATAAAAGATTCCTCGTCCAGTATGAATGTACTAATATATGATTATGAAAAAGAAAGAGGCTCCATTTATGTGAATTAGACGAATAAGTCAACAAAAGTTTACGTTTTTTATAATATGAATAATACTTTCAAAGGTATTATTACCTTGAGACAATTTCTGTAAATGTTCCCATTTACAGAAATGTTCCTATCGTGCCAAATATTCGCAGAATTGTTTCTACATTCTTCTAATTTCCAGGCAAAGGGCTACGACCCTTCCCGCCACGTTTTAGCTTGTTTCGGAGGCGCGGGTGGACAACACGCGTGTGCCATTGCACGCTCGCTTGGAATGGACACGGTTTTCGTTCACAAATACGCTGGGATTTTGTCCGCATATGGAATGGCGTTGGCGGACGTGGTACAAGAGGCTCAGGAGCCCAGTGCTGAAGTTTATGAGGCTGGTAAGCTTCATGATCGCATCTTTTCGCATCGAATATAATTGCGGTACAATTCGATCTTTTTTAGAATCGTTTGCTCGACTGGATGAGCGATTGGATTGTTTAACAAAGAAAGTTCGAGCTAAATTGTTGAAGCAAGGGTTTGCCGAGTCTCAGATAATCACCCAACCATTTTTGCATCTGCGTTATCACGGAACAGATTGCGCGCTAATGTGTACACCTAATCAAGAAAGTACTGTCGAAGGCATGAAGCATGGCGACTTTCTTACAACATTCCTAGACAGGTAATGCTTTATGTTTAAAATTATAAAAATGAGATCGAGGAGAAAATTTAACGATCTCACTTGGCGAAGGTATCAAACGGAATTCGGATTTACTATGCCGAATCGGAAGGTTTTGGTGAACGACGTCAGAGTCCGGGGAGTGGGGAAGACTGACCTTGAAGAAAACCCTGTTCTACCCTCGTCTAAGGAACCTCCGAAGGTGGAAAAGGCAAGTGTTCGCCAAACTTCAGTAAATCGAAGAGACCAATCGTATAACGCTGAATCTGATTTTAGACAACCATGGTTTACTTCGAGAACGGCTATCTCGAGACAAAGGTCTACCAATTGGCTTCGTTGTCGCCTGGCCACGCGATCCCTGGGCCGGCGATTATAATGGACAGCCTGAGCACTCTTCTGATCGAGCCCGATTGCACCGCGTCGATCACAGTTCGTGGCGACGTCAAGATTACGATCGGTCAAGGTCTCAAGACGGAGATCACGACCGACTTAGACACTATACAGCTCAGCATTTTTTCTCACCGTTTTATGAGTATTGCCGAGCAGATGGGCAGGTAAATCGAGCGATAAGACGCATCTTAGGGAAGCTTGCGATCTACTTAAGCATCTCATTAATTCGCTTTTCGAAGGATTCTCCAGAGGACTTCGATCTCCACGAACATAAAAGAGCGATTAGACTTTTCCTGCGCCGTTTTCGGACCGGATGGTGGACTAGTCTCCAACGCGCCGCACATACCGGTTCATCTAGGTGCCATGCAGGAGACGGTGCAGTATCAAATGAGGTTCTTCAAGGGCGAGTTCTCGAGGGGCGATGTTATACTTGCGAATCATCCAGCAGCGGGTGGATCGCATCTTCCGGACCTCACTGTCATAACTCCCGTGTTTTACAAGTACATTTTTCTCTTCACTTCTTCAACACTAGGTTTACTTAACCCGTCAAAATGTCGGGTCACTTTTTTAATTCGCTTTAATTTTTGTATTTACGATTAGTCAGATTGTGAAGATATATTTATGCAGTTCTTATACACTCGATAAAAATCAGGATAGATGTTTTTATTACTTTAATATTTTAAATGTAATAATTTAATAATTTAATGTAATACTGCCAAGCTTAAGCCAGCGTTGCAGCGTTCTGTAAAATTCTTGGAGTGATAAGGGTTAATTACTTTTATAACGTAATACAAAACAATTGCTTTTAATGCTCTATAAATTTAATGTTAACGCCTTACCGCACTATTATTGTCACAATTATAATGATTAGAATATTTCCGGTTATAATTATAATTTCTTCGAAAGAATGTTTTATATGTACTTTATGACTGTATTTATTCGAATGATTAAATATGTTGAAAGTGCGGCGAGGGATTAATAACGCAATTAGCCATTATCACGATTGCAAATGATGAACAATTATGTATAGGGATGTAGAGAAGCCGGTATTCTTCGTTGCTAGCAGAGGTCATCACGCCGACATCGGCGGGATCACGCCTGGTTCCATGCCACCACATTCCACTACGTTGATGCAGGTACAAAGTCAATGATAAGAATTTAAAAAATTATTCAGTGGAGAAACTGTTGCTATGAGCCGCAAGAATCAATTTTGTACGCATAAAAGTACACTTTATTACTGCTCCCAGAAAAGTTTATCAATGGCAAGGCTCTTTGTTTAATAGGAAGGCGCTACTTTCAAAAGTTTCCTGCTGGTGCACAAAGGTGTGTTTCGCGAGAAAGAACTGACCGAAGAATTGATGGCACCTGGAAAGATTCCAGGAAGTTCTGGGTCCAGGAATCTCAGTGACAATTTCAGCGATTTAAAGGCGCAGATTTCGGCGAATCACAAGGTAACAAATTACGGCAAAGATTGCTTACACCACGACGAGTTTTTCGTAACCAAATTTTACAAATTCAGGGTTCATTGCTGGTGAACGAATTGATTGATATATACGGTTTGGACGTTGTACAAGCCTACATGGGTCACATTCAACGTAATGCGGAAACTGCAGTGAGGGACATGCTGAAATCCGTCGGGAAAAAGCTTCTAGAGGAAACCGGAAGTACCGTTGCCACTGCAGTGGATTACATGGACGACGGAAGCGCCATTAAATTCGCTCTTCGTATCGACATCGAGAAGGGCGAAGCTGTCTGTGATTTCAGGTCGGATTTTTGGAACGATAATTAACAATTTTATTGGAAATTATTGTAGTCCTAACAAGGGTTATGGTTACAGTGGTACGGGGTACGAAGTGTGGGGAAATTGTAATGCACCGCGTGCCATTACCTTGTCTGCGCTGATCTACTGTCTGAGGTGTATTGTTGCTAGAGACATTCCGTTGAATCAGGTATTCATTTTGAAAATTACATATACCTATCAAAACTTTATCCATACGAAGACTATTGATATGATTTTCAATTATTGTGCTATAATAAGAGAAATATTAAAATGTTTTATTTTGTATGATAATTGATAACAAGATTATTAAATTAAATTACTGCGGATGGTTCGTTGGTATACGACTAAAGTCGATATTTGACGAACGAGATATCACATAGTGAATGTATGTAAAATTATGCTGATTATGAATTCTTGGCACCCATGGCAAAACGTTCTGAAGCCTGGCATTGAATGAGATTGAGAGCAAGTAGTAGTCTTTCAAAAATTATAAAACCGTCGCTAATAGATAATATGTTAAGAATGTGATCATGCAAGTAGTTTCTTGAAATGAATGTTTTCAAAATTAATTGTGATAACTATTGTCACTACTTTTATTTGTTCAAGATAAAAATAGAGATGTTACTGACTTCATAAGTTCTTATTTTATAGATTTCTTAGACCATTTAACTTTAAAACAAAATTGAGTCGAAAACAACTTTTAACACTTTACTTGGCACACCTTATACATATATGTTCTAATGGTACCAAGAATCGCTCTAAAATGATTAAATCTACTTCCAGGGTTGTCTGAAGCCAGTCAAGGTAATTATTCCCAAAGGATCACTTTTGGATCCATCGGAAGAAGCTGCGGTGGTTGGTGGCAATGTTCTGACGTCCCAACGTGTCGTAGATGTAATTCTCCAAGCTTTTGGAGCTTGTGCTGCATCGCAGGGTTGCATGAACAATATCACATTAGGCACGGAAGAGTGGGGATATTATGAAACTGTCGCCGGAGGCAGTGGGGCTGTAAGATATCCTCTATTGATATGGAATAGTTTTCTTTATCTATTTCTGTAATTTATTTTCTCTACTTAATTCTATAATTTACGTTCGTACTATTGTGAAGGGGCCAACGTGGGACGGCAGAGGGGGGGTTCACACTCACATGACCAATACTAGGATTACCGATCTAGAAATATTGGAACTTCGGTATCCTGTTATTCTGAATAAGTTCTCTCTGCGTCCCGGAAGTGGAGGCGATGGTGCCCACCGCGGTGGCGATGGTGTCATACGTGAAATGACGTTTAGGTAATGAACAAGTATATGAAATTTCTCAGTTGTTAGAATAAAATTCCTGCATTCTGGTTTTCATGATAATCAATGGCAATACAAGCTAGAATAAAGTAGCATAATAAATTTACTATGCAAGATGTAACAGGTTCGACGTTTTGGTATACAATATTTATAATGAAAACAGAATCTACTAGAAATCAATACTTCTTTTAAATTGAGATAAAACGTCTTCATCACAAGACTGCGGATCTTTATGCAAAGTGAACATTTTCCAAAACGATTATAAGAAACAAAAATGAAATAAAAGAATATATCGATTCTCCTAATAATTTGAATAAGTTGTAAATAGTGTAACTCAACATCACTGATCTATTGTCTACCAATTCGACAATTTAGTTAACAATGTTCAAACGCCAAAGTAAATATAAGCAGTAAATATAAATTATCTATTTTATTATCTGGAATTATTGAGCAAAGACAAGTTGTTCCAGTTGTGAGAGAATTAACGTAACGGGGTGTATTTACTTCTAACGCAACGAATCTTTTCCAAAGGACACCGATGACACTATCGGTGCTGACAGAGAGAAGGGTGCAAAGCCCGCCTGGCTTAGCAGGAGGATTTCGAGGCAAGTCCGGGAGGAACACGCTGAGAAGAGCCGACGGTAGAAAGATCAACTTGGGCCCGAAGACTGCGGTGACAGTCTGTCCAGGGGTAAGCAGAGGATGAATGCAATTTTTTTGCAACGACCGTCGACGATTTACCGAAGCGCGGATATGAATTCTATAAAAATTTACGCGACACTATAAAATCGTGCGATAAAGTAGCAAAAAATAAACTGCGAAACGCAACGATTTGCAGCGGCCGCCGAGGACGGAAGAAAACCCGTTCGCGTTTTACGCGACCGCTCGTAAAGATTTTTATCTCGACGATCTACGATCCGCTTGTTTGCAACTCATTCGCGCTCCGTGCCCCCGCCAACTCGAATTATTCGCGATATTACGGCGCAGTTATCGATGGATCGAGGTCGCGAAGTTTCTCATTCGATTCGGATATTTTTTATAACCCGTCTGGCTGATATAAGAGACTGTTGGTTACTTCTCAAGCTTTTCAAGAACGAACCCTAAATTGCATATAAGTCAAAAGTATTATTGATTATGTTAATTCTTTGACTGCGACATCAACAACCAAAACATAACTTATAGCGGTTTGTTCATCTGAATTAAAATTTAAATGTTGAATTGTATGACATTAATTACTTTTTACGGACTCTAATATAATATAACATAATATAATAGATCAGCATCAAAATTAATTTTCAGAGTTGCCATAAACAAATTTTATACGTTGCAATATTAATTTGCATCAGTACTGATCCTATTAATATAATTTTAATGACCATGAAGGGTACGATGAAATTCCTGTATAAGAGTACATCTTTTTGTTTGAGGAAACAGTGTCATAATGTTTCGGTTGGAGTATGAAAATGTTTTGCGTTCTTGATATGTTTTCCGAGACAATGTACTCGCGCATACGTATACATACGGTATATGTACCATACACATTTACCGCATTTATCCTATGAATTATTCAACAGTATTATTCTTTAAGACGGTTTCTGTTTGCAGGACACGTTTATTCTGGAAAGTCCTGGCGGAGGAGGTTACGGTTTACCTGGTGCGGAGACTTCATTAATAAAAGAAAACAATCAAGAATTCGTCGAGCGAGGAAGCGTGTTTGAGTACCGGAAAGCTCAAGAGTCTGTTTAGTTTATGTTTTATTATGCTATGCGGGTATTTTGCTATCAACATGAACGGAAACGAAATATTATAGAAACTTATGACGTTTCAAACTTTGTCAATTAAACGTTATGGAAAAACCGTCTACACGTACAAACAGATTTAGATTTATTTAGTCTTACTTCAATGAAAAGAAAATTAACCTTTAGCGATATGTTCACCTGGAACTTTTTGCATATATCGTCAGGAATATCCGAAATACCACCTTGGAGGTTCTGGATTTTTGTTGATTAAAAAGTTGTTAATGAGAAAGAATTTATAAAAACCAACACTTTTATGTAATCTGTTAATGCAGAAGTTGATGACTTAATTAAAGAATTAATTTTTTATTTACACTACAAATCTCCGTACATAATATAGCAAAAATATAATAGAAATTTTACCAACACACATCACAATTACAGAAAATAAGCGATGAACATACAGTATTAACATATAAATTTCAAAGAAAAGCGATATTGGGAAACTTGGAACACCCTGTATTTCTGATCATTTAAAATGAAATTCAACGAAACTGTAAACTTTGTAATTGGCTAATTCTTCTAATAAATACTGATTTTTTAATAGCGTTTTCGTCATATTTCCTCTAATTCCGAAGCTCAAGACGACCATTTCCGACCTCTCCAATGTATTTCACGATCCCTTAATAAATCGATGCGCCATTGGAATCAAATTTACCAAAACTGACATCAATTTAGCTGGAAGGTTCATTCGGTAAGGACTCGCGATGGCATCCGTTCCATTTCCGATCGCAGTAATTGCTGACCGAAATATCGTCATTCCATGCACACGTACAGCTCGAAACTTCCGATTGCATTCGCATTTGCGATGCAGTTCGAAACGTTTCTTAGATACAAATATCGTGCCTACTGCCTGAATTTCTATTCATCGCTTAATTGACATTTATTTCCTCTATATTGATTGCTTTCGCCGAAATGGTGTGAAATGGTTTCTGTGTTCCTTAATTGGCAATCAATAATCTGTGAACGCATGAGTCGAAAATCTTTCGCGTTAGAGAGCAATTTTTACGTTGATTAACGAAATTATATAGAATATAGACATTGTTATTTTTATTTGAAAATGTTTTGCTACGGTTAATATGTTGAATTAAATATATTCTTTCATATAATATCAGTAAAATGAAATAAGGTTAATAAAGATGTACATATAAATATACGAATACAAAATGTCGAAAAGAAATCAACGAGATTGAGGATATAATATTTTAATAATTGTTAAAATTAATGCTTTGTCCAAAACGAAAGTTATCCTTGTTTAATTTCTTGTTCGAGTCATTTTTACACGGTCACAGTTTATGTCCGCTATTCCACGAAGAATGCTTCAGTAAAATAAGAATAATTAAAAACGATGGAACACGACGTAAAACGATCTATATTTTATTCAAGCCGCGGAGAATTACATTGCCAGCCAAAAGAGATGAGATCAGAATTTACGATTTATGGAAGAAGATAATACTATATCATAACGATATAACAAAACTCGTAGCGTCAGTAGTTACGTGAATTATTTTCTGTTCTATCTTGACGTACGGGATTCATTAAATTTATGCGAGGCAATCATTTCCATTTCCACTAATTGACATATTTGACCTCGTGCTTTTGCAAGGCTCGCCCTCTCAATATAGTTTCGCGCAAAACTGAAATTCCAGTTGCGCTAAGTATTCCCTAATGATAGGGTAAAGATGCCTAATATAAAATCAAATTTCGCTTTAAATTATAATTCTCAATTAAAAGTATTTTAATTGATAAGAATATTATGCATTCTTTTTCAATCTATTAAAAACAAAAAACAGAGTAAAAATTCCATTTCTTCATAATAGGGGAATTAAATAAAAAGAATGGTGTCTAGTTCGATTGAAGTGTAAAGGTCAAAATAAACAAGCTGTGATAATGTTCTCCATCACATAAAATAATTTCTTCTTTATCACCTGTTGAACTATTACATTTTATACGTTCTGTTTTAGTGCTTCTTTTGAGATTGACTTTTTTGGTTTGGTATTGTAACAAGAACTTTCAAAAGTCTCATATTAGGAAATCATATCATGACAAATATAAGGGATCTTTTATTCTTTAACAATATGTCGCCAATAAGTAAATATCATTGGATGCACTATATGATATTATTTATGACAATAGTTACATTCCCAAGATATCAGTAATATAATCGAACTCCTTCGAGACCTTAACGCAACACAGTGGTCCTCGTATTAGGCAACTCGGTTCTCGACTACAAAAACTTATGATTGCCAAATTCTATTTCTAGAAGCTCCAGAAAACCGCTATTTCTCACGAAGAAAATGAAATCGCCTGTTCGAGGGTGGGCAAAGTTAGATGACTCGGGCTGTACAGTTATGGTTTATAATCCCGTAAATTTCTGCGCGAGGGAAAACTTCTTCTGTGGTTCGTTTCCCCGGCAAAGGGGAGCGCCGGGATCTAAGGAACTTCCGTGTCGCCGCATTAAAATGCAACGCGTCGGCCGACGTGTTAAGGTTCGTTCACAATTAGCTTGTCTGAAAGAGGCGTCCGATCCCGACGGCTGTACGTGATGGTCCGTAAAGAACCGGGGAGGGTGGGGTTTGCGGGATAACGATGCGTTCGCTCGGTAGAACGTGCAGCTTCCTTTGATTCCGTGAAAAAATAGCAATCACGACGCACAAGGGACCCTGATTGAGAGCGTCGAACGCGCCGATGCGCGGACGAGCTTTTGTTTTCCCAGTCGCACGTGGGCGCGACGAAGACATTAAACTTTAACAAATTATCATCACCGTTGACTCTCGTTTAACGAGCACCGGCGACTAATCGTTGACTTCTTCAGCGACCTACGTTGCCCCGGGGCCGGTTAATTAAGACGGTCTACGTTTGCTTTCACGCTTTCGACGACGCTCCGCTCAAACAAATTCTTTCGAAGTTCGTTAGAACTTGTAAAATATGCTCCCGGGCATCTCGTTACATAGCAACGCGTTTATAGACCGTAAAAAGAAGTTTATTATCGATCTTAATGTCGAGAAGGCTTACCACGAAATAGGCTACTGTTGAATTATCGCTGCCGAGAATTTTCTTTCGCGTCACTCTAGTAGAAGTCAATCCGGCACACGCGCGACGAAAGCTGTTTCCGTGGAGTCATCGAAACTCGAACAGACCAACCGACGCGAACTGCCTCGTAAGCTATTAATCACATTTTTATTGATGCTGAGAAAACGCTGTATCAACGGCGGTATTATTTGACGTTTTTTGCTCCGTTTCTCTTCATATACTCATTCGTATAATTCATTTCCAATCACTTGATGGAACACCTCTATACACTCTATCAATGAGAGTATAGACACAAAAAGATTAATCGTTGTATTGTTTCGTAGGAAAAATTGGAAGTCGCTTAAACAAATCTATAAATAATCGTCGGATTACTTTAGTTTTCAATTCGCATTTTATAGATTCGTTGATACATATATTCGTACGCGATATTATGTAAAATGTGATTTAATACGATTCAAAATTGCTACGTTTCAACGGTTTCCATATCGGGGACGCGAACTGTAGGTTCAGAGGACAAGTAGTCACGTTATGATCGGAAAGCGATAAAGTTTCCACGAAAATCTTACGAATGCCTCAGCTCCAGCGCAAACGGAAGCAGAAAAGTTGCATGAGAAACGACTATAGTTTGCGAAGTTTCGTTCTCGGCCGTACAAACTTATATCCTCCTTACGGGTGCGCGTGCGGGCCCTGTCCGCCAGCAAAAGCGATCCTCGATTCTCTGGAAATCTTGCTGTCGTTGTAAGAAAATTTTACATGAACAACATGTACTCGGCCATTCTAATAATTCGCGTCGATTCGCGCGAAGTAACACTTCAGCGATTACTAACTCGGTACTTTAAAAACTCTGCCCGTTACCGTCTCATCTGTTTCAAAAAATGCATTCCGAACTTGCGGATCTCGCAGACAAACTTATACAGTTCAAAAACCTGAGCTCTTTTTCGAAAAATAGTATTTTGCCGTAGATAAAATGTTTAGCCGACAAGTTATTTTCCTCGAACGTTTCCACGACGAATTCTAGCGTCGCAGTGACTGCCAGCGTCGGACCACCTGTGTTTGCCTCGATCGTACGAACTGCCGAAAATTCCAACGATCTATCAACATCTCCGCGGGATCTTCGCGTTTTCCGTGATCAGCGAGCCGGCTGTGCAAACGACAATTAGCCAGCGTTCGAGCTTCGGCGATATATCATCGTTTGCGCGACAACGGCTCCCAAACAATTCGCCTATATAATCACGGCCAACGGCACGCCGGTTACAAAGATCGAGCATCGACGACCGAAAGCTACTAGCGGTGATCACCATGAGAATATTTTCGATATCCATCGCCGTTCTGTTGGCCGCGTTTCCTTCCGTTTTCTGCGGGGTGACGAGCGGCGATCCCGTTGTCGGAGGAGATTCCAAGCATCTGAATCCGAATCAAGAGAACTCGGCTCTCTATGGCCGAGTAATTACACTGCTGGAGCCAGCTACGAACGCGGCTGACAACGACGCCTTTGACAAAGTTCTGCGACTACTTCGGCAGAGATTCGACCAGGTGAGTGCTCCGACGCGACAATGCTCACTAATTACTTCTTCTTTTCCGTTTTTAACCCGTGTTTCCTTAAAAACGAACGGCCGCCCCGGGAACCGGCGACCGAGACGCCTCCGCGCTCCTCCTTTTTCCGCGCCTTCGACTTTTTTAGCCGTCTCGCAGCTCGGCCCGCGCGATGATAATTTTGCAAATTGTCCCGCGAGAATATTTTAACCATTCAACGAAGTTTTCTGAAACGCTGAACTACCAGGGACACGACCGCCCGGAGGTTTTAATGGAATTTTTAAGTCGGGTATATATGTAGTTTCTCCTGTATCAATTTCGCGTAACTCAAATACGAACTTTGCGTTACATTGAAACGGGATCAACAATTCAATGTATTCAAATTGCTGCGGCGCGAATCACGTTTTCGAAAATCTTGACTCATGTTTCAAAATGTAATCTGTACGTTCCAAAAGAAAAGACAAGTAGAAGTAATTATGAAAGGGCACAGCCGATTAAGATGGTCAAAACTGCCCTTGGAAGTTTCTCAATGAGTCATATACTGTTCGATAGCTGACTAATAAAAACTCATCTGTGTAAAATTTTAACCCTGTAACTTGTCCGTGAGGGTAGTTACAGGGTAAATTAGATTTCACAGTTTTCCGGCATTTTTCCACCTTTAGCGGCTTACTAAAATTTTGAAAAAAATATGGCTTATTTTGGACATTAAGCCGCATGTTATAGAATTTTTTCAGATTTTTCAGTTGCAAGCTGTTATTATCAAAAATGAAAAACCCGAAAATAATCGGAAAATTGAAGATTTCTCACTTTTTTGCATGCACATGCTCCTTGAAATAAATAATTAGGAAGAAAGTATAGTACAAAAAGTATGGTGACAGTATATTTCCTATTCGATGTTATCTTACGCGATGATAACAAACTAATTGTAGCAACTGCATAATTCGAAGTAATTACAAAATTAAGGAACGTAAACGCTGGTTGCTTTAAACTCAAACTTTACATTTCCAACGATATTAACTAAAAACGTTGCGCACTTAGCGTGTACCGCGCCATCAAGATTTCAAGTTTACGAGATCGCGGCAACTCGGATTTTGTAGAACAATATATTTCGCAGCCGTAAAACCCGTTAATCAGGTAAATAAAATCAGCCGGAAGTAACATTACCGTTCCATAAACCGCATAATCCCTGGTCTATGGGACGGCGGTTGCAACATTTTTTTAAGCATCCTATGAAACCGGTAATATACATAGATAATCGCGGTACAGCCTTCTTGCGAGCAGAATGTAGCCCGCTTTTACGACAGTCGATTGTCTAAAATTCAGTGTGCAGTAAAAACCGTGTAAAATGTAACGAAATGCAGATTCTCTCTGACCGAGTCCAGATAGATCTCTGTTTACACTAAGCTCGGCTACGAAGAGACCGCGCGGGCCCCCTTTAACCCCTTCACGTGCCATTTTCTTCACAGTCGCCGCGATTAGGAATTTTTCAATCGGCACAATTTCTTAGAAGGGACAGAACAATAATGTTTATTCCGTGCCTGAGTTTACTTGAATGCTTAAATAGTAATAACAAGGGATTAGAATTTTATTGCAATTTTAAAAAACAGAATAACATCCATATTTAATTATTTGTCACTAGTAATTTCCATCACGAGTTGGATTCGTCAAAGTACGGCAAGGGGTTAACGAGGGAAAATGACTTTTTCAGACATCAAGTAAAATCTCTCAGGACCTCGACGCTTGGATCTCGAAGTTGAATAAGTTTGCGAGCGAAGTATCCGACGCCTTTGAGTCCGAGGAAAAAAATGAGGGGAACGAGGCGTCTGAAACGCATAAATTGAGCCGGCGATCGGCAGCGCCGCTCGAAACGCAGGAGAGCAACGATACACGCGAGAATGAATCTCTACCCGTCAAACAAGCCTCCGATATAGCCAACATTGTTACCGATGAGCTGCGAAACGAATCTGCACCTGTGTCTTCGCTGGTGAAACACGACGAGAATCAACATACCGGCTTGCAGCCGCGGGTACAGGAAGCCAACGTACCCGTGGTGAGCACTGATCACGGCTCATCGGATCCGAGCGTCTTGTCATCTCTGGAAAAAAGGCTGGAGGAGTTATTGGACAAAATCCAATCTCGTTACGACAACAATCATGAGGTTTGTACATGATATCTTTTCTATACAGAGCGAACTACGTAACAAGGATCACGGTCCTCGCGTTGAACGGAATAGTTATCTAACGTTCGAACGCGTTCTGATTTATAACATGCATCTTAGAACTTTGTTCAAATACGTTGCCCCGTTATTTGTTTCCACGGAGATAAAGGAAAGTTTTCGAACGGAAAAGCTTCCGGATCTGAGTCAATATATCTGGGAAAATATTCGAAAGAGTTAATGGAACAATCTTGTTTGGAATAAGATTATGCAAATCTTGATGCATAAGATTTAGAAATAATATTCTAAAATTCATTTGACACTAGAGTATTTTCTTTAGATGTATTGGAAATAATTATTTCAAATAGTATTTCATATGTCGAAATTTTTATCAATTATTTGCAATTTTATTGTTTTACGATCAAAAGTTATGAGAGAAAATAAGCCTATGAGAAAGGTACAAACACGTTATATAATCGCTTAAGTAATTGTAGTATTTAACATCTGTTTGCATTTAAGATTCTACATATCTCGAATAATATATATCATTTATAAAATATAAAATCAAAGAATTGCTTATTACAAGAATAGACGTTTTGTTTATTCATAGTGAAAGAGGTCATCGTTAAAAATTTTATCTTCTTCGCCATCTATAGTCAAAATTTTTTAAGTGTAATTTGAAACGCATCAATCTCAATAAAGAAATTGAATCTTCTCCGATGGGCGAAGTAAAAGTTTTAGATCGTGATTTATAGTATTTTCAACTATAAAGGAGAAACAATAGAATAAGATATTTTTACAATAATATTACAAGAAACGTGAAAGATAACGACTTGAAAGTTACACCGAGCCACATAGGCCTTATTGAACAGAAACCATAAAAATTACCCTGGTATTGTCATCGATCAGTCTGTGTCACTCTACATAAAATATCACAGTATAATAGAATGCGGTTCTGCATTTGCATATCAAACATTAGCCAGATTCATCAAGATTAGCTATGTTCCGCTAATTCATTTTCAAATATTAGTTTTAGTATTTCATATCGTTTATTCAAACTATTTGGTAAATAGTACGAAATCATTTATTATAATTATGAAATTTCTTTGCTTGCAATTCCACTTTTGAAGACAATGATAGATCAGTAATTTCTTGCTAGCATGTCAATTTTTACTGATGCCAAAAACTGTAACAAATCAAGTTTGTTCATTTCAAAGCTAAAGAATATCGTGATTTATATCTTTTTCTCCCAAGATAATTTTTTCGAGTATTAAAGATCATTGCTATTGTCTGCACATTGACTTCTATTTTTTTTATAACGCATCATCGTGGTGCACATCGATATTTCAACGAACTCTGAGAATATGAACTATAATTGACCTTAACCCCTTGCACTTAACAGGTCACACTCGTGATAAAGATTTCATGGAAGATCCACTAAATATGAATAATATTAATTTCTTCTAAATTGAAATCAAATTGAATTCTTCTGTTATCAAAGTCTAGGAACGATACTAAATAAAGACAATTCAAGAAAGAAAAATTATCTGGTCTTATTAAGGGAAATATTGAGGATAAATGTGCAAGGGGTTAAATGAAAAAATTTAATAATTTTGTTTCTCGCATAATAGACTACACATATTGTGCTCAAATCATACCTTTTCTTGATAATGACATAATATCTATGTCACTGATTCTTTTCTTTCATTCAAAGTCATTTAATGATCATAGTGTCAGAGCTTTAAACAAACTTGTCCTGACACACTTTGTTTTAACCAGTTAACTGTGGCGATTTCTTTGCAAAGCGCCCACCAGTATGTGTCGCGATAATCAAGCAATGACGAAGGAAGATATGAATTCAACACAAATTATTTACAATCTTTATTTGTTTGTTCCATTTCGTCTTAACCTCTAAATATATTAAAATTTACGAATATATCTTTTCGTCAGAATTACAATTTAAATATCAAATTATAACAAAATTTTACGCATGACGGATATAATCGTCATGACACAAAATTCTGCCACATCTTCGTGACGAATATAGTCGTCAAACACACTCAACTGGTTTCATATCTTCGATAAAATAAACACCCTGCATAAGAATCGCTTTTACTTAAATTCTTTCGTAAGAAAACATGAAAGCATTGGCTGATTTACTGGTCTCCCAAACGTGAAAAGAACTGATTTTTTAATCTCTCAAATATAAAAAACACCCACCTTTTTTTCAAAGTCTGTCGCACGATGCTAAATTTCTGAAATTGATTTCGACAGTCGAATCCACCGCCGGTTGTGCGACTGGAGAACATCGGTTTCCCAGGTCAGCCGATTAGGAGGCTTCTGCATCCGATATTCGAGCGACTGGCGGCTCGAACCATGCCTACCGACTCGGCGGAGCAGCCACGCCGCCGACTGCCCAGGAAATTGTTCGCTGATGGGGGAGGCTTACTGAGCGCCTACCGGGAAAATAGAGAGACAGGTGGAGTTGGAATCCACAAGGCGGTGAAGCTGGGCCCGCTGTCTGTAAACTTCGACGTGGGAAGATCTTGATCCCGTCCAAGTTCAGCGAAACCATAACACGGCTATGAAACGTACCTATAATACCCCCTTTGTGTTTGACACCGGTCGGCCCCGGCTCGACGAAGCTTGTTTCATCGAAATAAATGTATCGGCAAACTAGAAGCTCCGTAGCGCTGCGTCGTTCTTTTATCCCCCCTCTCGTCTTAATTCCGGAGAATAAGTAAACTGTCGGGCGAATCGACGAGCCCAACGCGCGCAGTCAGGAGAGAAAAAAAGATAACAAGAACCGGTGAACCGTAGCGACCCGTCGCGAGCTTAAACTATCTCGCGGAACAGAGACAGTTCCGGAATAAAACCATCAGGACACTAGGAGATGTTTTCCCCGGGGATGAGTCGAATCGATCGCTGGGTAAAGGAATCGCCCGGTTATTACACGGTTCGACACTCGACAGCGTCGATTCGCCGACAGCCCGGGAATGTCGCGGAAATAAAACCACCGCGGATAGATGGATCCGTAGGACCGTCGCGGGATCGCTGGATCGTTGCGCTGATCACGATTAACGACGGCGTTTCGCGGCTAATCGCGTCCAATCGTGTAACTAAACAATGGCTCGGCTACCGAGAGGGATTTAAAACATCCGTTGTTCATTAACCGGATGGTTTACCGGCCTCGATTAACCGTGACCCGATACGCCGACGCATATTTGCCGAATAAATTCGAAACGCATTAATAACCGCGAACGGGCGCAAAACTTCGAACGCCAAACAATTTATTATGGTCCGGCGAATTCTTAGCGAGGGTTTTGAATTTAATTAACCGGCGCCAATTAATCACGATGAGTTATTGTATTCCCGTTAATTTATGCCGCGGGTACCAATATTGAACAACCCGGTGTTCGACCGGAACCAGGACCGCGGGGCTCTTCGTTTCAGTAGTTTCCAGGAATTCGTGGATATCGCACGGCAATAACGTAAAAGGTTGGCCAATGAATTCGTTTACAGTCCGGTCTCCATCGCGAGACTATCGACTTTCGCGCCAGCAATTTTACGCGGAGATGTAGCGACTGTAAATCGGTTGAGCACGAATAGTCCTTGCACGCTGTACGCGTGTTAAGAACCAGCTTTTTTCCGTTCTCGAACAGCGCAAATGGTTAATCATCCGATAATTCCAGCGCGTAATTTCTCCGTGAGATCTACTTTACGTTCTACTGGAATAAAGGTACTACGAATCGTAAAATACGCAGACAAAAGGTATCGGTGGCTTATCGGAATTTTCGGACGCTGAGATACACTTCATTCTACTTATGAAGTAAATTAAAGCGAAACTCCTTTGTTTTCGTAGAGTATTTATTATACTTTGGAAATATATTAACTTAACAGCAACTTTCGCCGTACTCTTTGTCGGCCATCCGGACGAAATTATATTTATATTAATTTCACGAAAGGAACATCATGGTGAAACGATGTGATATTTTCTAAAAATGTGCGACACGTTGTTGAGCACGGTGGGGGAAGCGTTACGATATCGAACAGAAGAGTAGATCTTAATTATGAGTAGATTTTAATTATGGATTTGAAATTAACTGTTGGATTTTTTTTAAATATTTATTAGATAGGTAATATTACTTAAAAAGTTTGTTACATTTAAAGTAAAAATTACAATTAATAAATTAAATGAAAATTTGAATTAGAAATTTATAATAAGTGGTGGTTAATTTAGTGCCAGCATCAGCGGTTATACTATTGCTATAAATTAATTTTTATAATTTCGAAGATTAGATGATTAGATTGATAAATTTTTAAATTAGGTATATTAAAATGGTGGAATATTGAATAATATATTGAATTTAAAAAATGAGTTTTTTGTAATTTTAATAAGTTAAATTAAAGACTAGGATTAAATACCCTATTATGATAATGAAGAATTTGAGATAACAATTAAATGTAAAACATTAAAATTAAATAATTTGGCGGCTTAATATTCTTATTAAAGGAACCTGTAGGTAATTGATAGTCAACGATTGGAGAGACTTGAATTGATGTTTATGTATTGTCGTTTGTAAAAATTATGAATATTTAATTTTTGAAATATTATGCTAATTTTTAAGATGATAGAAATTCAGATCAAAATGTAATATATTTAAGAAAATATATGGGTTACTTCAAATTTAAAATTTTTATATTAATTTTTGCATATATTAAATATAAATGGATTTAAAAGTAAATTTTAATAAATATTAAGGTTGAAAATAGTTTTGTTTTGTGTTTCTATTGAAAATACTCTGGATATTTTTACGCTTTAAAAGAAAATGTAATATCGACTAAATATTTTTTAAATCGTAATATTCATAAATGAATTTAATGTTCTTCATCTGAAATACAAAATCGTGATCGTCGCAAATCTGCATCGCTGCTAACGATCGTGTTAGTTTCTGTAACGAAGGCATTGGTCATTAAAGCTAAGCCCATCTCAACGTTCGAATACTTTTGTGATTCGCTGCATGTTTGTTCCTCGTCGCGCGGGATTATTTTCCATGGATTACGCGGAACCCGTGCTTCCGGTCATCCATGCCTGGCCCCGTAACCCCGTCGAACGGAGCTGGAAAATCTAGTTTCCCGATCATATTGTCCCGTCGAGTGGAACACCGCCGCGGCGCTCTCTCGAATGACTCCGATCCTCGCAGCCGAGGGGAAAAATCAAGACGCGAAAGATACTACGGCTCGTAAAAGCCGAATCACCGACCTCGTTTCTTCCCTTGCGAATCAATGCCGGCCGCAGCCAACGGGAATCACTTAATTCCCGGAGACCGACCGCGTAATCGCCGATACCTTTTACGCGAGGGAATTTTATTGGCCGCTTCTTAAAACAACAACAACACCGCGATGTGTTCGCGGTCCCGCACGCGCGCGGAAAAGGAACGGAGGACCTTTGACCGTCGCGCAAATGGAGCTGCGCCCGCGTAAACGGACTCCGTGCGTGCTCGCAATGCTCGAGATTTACTGGGACCGCAGCTGAACCTTTCGCAATTCGTTTCTTAAGGAAAATGTGGCTGGCACGAGGACAGCATAAAATCTGGATGCCTCTGGAAATCTGCAAGCCGCCGTCTACGCGAAAATGATAAGACATGAGGTTGCGTACTCGCAATATTAAGCATCGGAAGGGTGCATTGCTGGTTGGTGGCGTCAAGTGTATACGTTAACCTCTTAGGCTGGAGCAATGCGCAACGAACAATGCTGTTCTCTATGCGAGCACTACTTTTCGTTAACGCTAGAACTACCGACGATTGAGGTATACCTACTTCTACCGGAGGGGTCAAAACGACTTGTTTCTTAAATTACCAAGACATTTAAGAAAAGACTTAAGTGTCAGGTTATGTTTAAGAAAAGACAGCAATTTTTAGTTTTTATATATTTTTTATTTTTATGGACAAAAATTGAATATAACCTGAATAATAATAGTAATAGAATAGCAACAATTTATAAAATACTTATGCATAAAATGATCGACTGCCAATAATGACCAAGTCAAACAGTGTAAGTCGTAGGAAAAACATTTTTTGATTGTTGACATATCATTGAGTTTGAAATATTTTCTTTCACGACTAAAGGTCGTGTCGCAAGTAACGTGTCACAATAATTTCCACGATACAACAGAACAGTACCGAAAACCTATGTTCCGTGAGGG